>NW_025971212.1:0-1052 GCF_021869965.1 Rhincodon typus | reverse complement strand
GCGACTGGGAGGTGCAGTTGTTTATTGCGAACCGAGCATAGGTGTTCTGCAAAGCGGTCCCCGAGCCTCCGCTTGGTTTCCCCGATGTAGAGGAAGCCACACCGGGTACAGCGGATGCAGTATACCACATTGGCAGATGTGCAGGTGAACATCTGCTTGATGTGGAAAGTCTTCTTGGGGCCTGGGATGGGGGTGAGGGAGGAGGTATGGGGGCAGGTGTAGCACTTCCTGCGGTTGCAGGGAAAAGTGCCGGGTGTGGTGGAGCTGGAGGGGAGTGTGGAGCGGACAAGGGAGTCACGGAGAGAGTGGTCCCTCCGGAAAGCAGATAAGGGTGGGGAGGGAAAGATGTCTTTGGTGGTGGGGTCGGATTGCAGATGGCGGAAGTGTCGGAGGATGATGCGTTGGATCCGGAGGTTGGTGGGGTGGTACGTGAGGACGAGGGGGATTCTTTTTTGGTTCTTATTGCGTGGACGGGGTGTGAGGGATGAGGTGCGGGAGATGTGGGAGACACGGTTGAGGGCGTTCTCGACCACCGAGGAGGGGAAGTTACGGTCCTTGAAAAACGAGGACAACTGAGATGTACGGGAGTGGAATGCCTCATCCTGGGAGCAGATGCGGCGGAGGCGAAGGAATTGGGAATAGGGGATAGCATTTTTGCAGGAAGGTGGGTGGGAGGAGGAGTATTCTAGGTAGCTGTGGGAGTCGGTGGGCTTGAAATGAATATCGGTTTCTAGGTGGTTGCCCGATATGGAGACAGAGAGGTCCAGGAAGGGGAGAGAGGTGTTAGAGATGGTCCAGGTAAACTTAAGGTTGGGGTGGAAGGTGTTAGTGAAGTGTATGAACTGTTCGAGCTCCTCGTGGGAGCACGAGGCGGCGCCGATACAGTCATCAATGTAACGGAGGAAGAGGTGGGGTTTAGGGCCGGTGTAGGTACGGAAGAGGGATTGTTCCACGTAACCTACAAAGAGGCAGGCGTAGCTTGGGCCCATGCGGGTACCCATGGCTACCCCCTTTGTCTGTAGGAAGTGGGAGGAATTGAAAGAGAAGTTGTT
>NW_025971211.1:0-10972 GCF_021869965.1 Rhincodon typus | reverse complement strand
CCCGAAACGTCAACTTTCCTGCTCCTCTGATGCTGCCTGGCCTGCTGTGTTCCTCCAGCTCCACACTGTGTTATCTCAGCCTTGTCTGGAATTGTTCTTTTGCTGTGCCCTTCACAGCATGCTAATGTAGAAGCCAGGCTAGCATGCATGAGAGTGTTTGTTTCCACTAGTCCTTTTCAGTAAAGTGGAAGCTAACTTTTTGACCCTTGTCCTTGTGTATTCTTCAATCCTTGTCCTCGTGGATTTTTTGTTTAGTCTTGGTGAAACTCCATTTATTACCAATGCCCTAGTTCCATCATGTTTAATATGCTGATCAGTAGCTTAATGACTTGGGTAATTAAGAATTCAGATATGGTGAAGTACAGTTTTGACTGGAAAAAAATTGTTGGATAACCTCAATATTTATATTTGCATGGTACATGCATGCAAACGTTAACTTTTTGTGCATTTATTGGTAAAATTTGCAAAACGAGAAGCAGAGTTTAAGGATTCTTTTGATTGTTTGGAGCTTTATTCCTCAGTCATTAAATACTGGCAGATGTTTGTTAAGTAAATGTAGGTGAGTGAAGTAGGTTATGTACTTGAAGATAAATGCTTTTGAACAAAGTCCAAGTCTGTACTTTGACTGAGAGCTTTACTTCCATAACCACACTCTGCAAAACTCACACCCCACTAATTATTAGCTTCCTATGTTTATACAACCAATTCAGACCCGGTCAAGTCTTCCTTAATATATTTATCACTTGTACCCTTATTTCATTTAGTCTCTGGCATTCCTTTAGACCACATTAGATGATAACAAAGTACATTTACCTGGATTCTTGAGTGTGAGGGTAAGATGCTTTCTACAAAAATTGTCATGTTGAGTAAAACAGTGTTGCCATAGCAACACCTGTGATTAATCTAAGATTGCTGATAGACAATATTGCCCTGCAGAGACACTGTGGGCCTTATTAGTAAGTTACACAACTCAGAGGATTGCTAGGCTACGCTAGGCTAGGGGAGAGGGTATTAATAATCAACTAGAGTGAATGAATCAGATTAGGTAGGGTTTCCATGATGTAGATATTGCTCGTGATGCAATTTTTAAAAAAATTCATTTGTTTTAATCATTAAAAGGATGAGAGCATCCCTGGCTATGTCAGCTTTTATTGCCCATCCAGAGGCAATTAAGAGTCAACCATATTTACTATGGGTCTGGAGTCACATGTAGGCCAGACCAGGTAAGGATGGCAGTTTCCTTCCCTAAAGGACATTAGTGAACCAGGTGGATTTACCAACAATTGGCAATGGATTCATAGTCATCATCAGACTCATAATTCCAGACTTGTGTTGAATTCAAATTTGACTGTCTGCTGTGGTGGGATTTGAACCTGAGTCCCCAGAACATTATCTGGGTCTCTGGTTTAAAAGTCCAGCAATTATACCATTAGGCCATCACCTCCCCTATTGCGTTGTTTGAGTAAGCTTGATTTTTTTTCTTTGCTATCAGTCCAGAAATGGGCAGTTTATTCAATTTTGTTTCAAAATTTGCATAATGGTATCATGCACCGACAATTCCTTAAATTGTTAAATTAACAACAGAACCATTATCGTGAGAGTGCAGATCTTGGGTGGTTTCTCCTTCTCACTACTTAACCAGGTACCTCCTTGTTTTTGGAAATGATTTCAGAACACTTCTAGATTCATAAGGTGAAGGTTGTGCCGATATAATGTGAAATTTTTCCACTATGTCTCAGACTCAAGTATTCAATTCAGTGAAAAGTAAACTAAATCCTGTCCCACTCTGTAGCAAAAATGTCTTTTACTCACGGAGAACCTTTACTCAGAGAACTGTCCCCTATTACAATTACATAAATACTTCATTTCCTAAGGAAGGTCTGAGTAATATTATCAATTGACTTTCAAATTTTGGCAATTTTGTACAGACAATACTCAGTAGGAGCTGGGTCATCCATTGACAGTTCCATTTCCCCACTATTGGTGATTATGCTTTTTTCAGCTATCTTATCCTCAGTTTTGGAATTCCCTCCACAAACCTTTCTACACCTCTTTCCTCCTTAAACAATAACCTTTTGACCATTTGTTTGGTTACTGTGGTATTTTCTCAAATGACCACTGCTGGTAGTTCATAGTATTTGCTATCTCTACCAGTATGAGGTGCTGGGTAAGGATTGTTTAAGGTAGTTCGCTGTTACCAATCCTCCTTTATCTTTGTTTTGTCTGAAGTCCAGGTAGTGGTTATTGGTAGAGAATACATCACCGTAGGGTACCTACAGAAGACACATTGTTCTTAGGAAGGTTTATTACTTGATAGCGATAAATACCATTACATTTGGTCAGACATAATAACTAAGACCTAAGGCAGCTGATACAGATACATCTGCTCCCTCTGAAAGCTACAGTAAAACTCTGTCTCATCTCACAGACTGTGTGCGACACCAGTGAAATGGTTAGAACCAATGTAACATAAATATTAATCCCTTCAGGAGCATTATTTATACAACAGTTACCTATCATAATGTTGGATCAGTTTCTATTATTCTTACACTCCTGTGAAGTATCATGGAACATTTTAATACATTAAGGATGGTGTATAAATGTATGTCGTTGTCACTCAAAATGCCCAAATCATTTCTATGTGGTCTTTACTTCAGTGTTGGCAATCAAGCCATGTTAATGATAATGGTCTCATATCAATCACTCATCAGACACTCAACATTGTATACACACAAACACACACACACACACACACAGAACACAGTGTCCTTAAAGGCAAAATCTCTTAAAGGCAAGCTACACCATCAACAATTACAAATTCATCCCAGCATTCATTGCTGGATATGAATCTAAATGTTAGCAGGGAAATAAAAACTGCTTTATTTTGTAATGTCAGTCGGTATCAAGATTACTTAAAACAAAAAGGAAATGCTGGATAAACTTATCATCTGGACATGGAACAGATGGGGTAGTGCTTCCAAAATGAACATATCATTTAATGTGATGTGGGATCAACACCTGAATGATTCAATTGTCTCTTCTCTTCACAACTGTCAACTATCCTGCTCAGTGTTTCTACCGTTCTGTTTGGAATTTCAGCAAATACTTGTTACATTACTTTTAACTTGTAACCTGGACATCTTCCATCCTTTTTAACTAAAGATTAAATCACGTGGATCAGGTGAGGAATAAGTGTGTCTCAAAGACACATTTGTTAAACATCAATATTATTCATTTGGAAAGCTGTATTTCAACTTTCATTTTCACCATGTTTTCCAATATCCCTGGATTGAAAACATTCAGTTGACCCTTCAAGAGAGAGCTGGCATATACAGTATTGCCTATCCCAGCCTCAGAACATCCCAAAGTATTGCAGCCAACTGGGTATTTTTGAAGTATTGTCACTGTTGTGACATAGCATTTGCCTTAGCCACTTTGGCCACAAGGCCCCATAAAGAGAAAGTGATCATGATCACTGTTTCCGTCACGTTGGACGAGAGACAAATATTGGTCAGGACACTGGGGAGACGTTCTCTTTGAATATTCCTGTGGGACAGTCGAGGTCTATCTGAATGTGCAAGCAGTGTATAATACCTTATCTGATCGATGTGCAGCATTCCCTCAATAGTGTCTGGGAGTGTCAGTATAAGCTCACGTCAGTGGAATCATTGGGGCTTAAACCCACAACCTTGTGAATCAAGGTAGCAAGCTTGCTACCCACTGAGTCACATTTATTGCAAAGCTGCTGAAGGATCTTGTACAGGGCCTTGGAATATTGTGTGCAGTTCTGGTCTCCTTATCTGAGGAAGGATGTTCTGGCTATGGAGGGACTGCAGTTAAAGTTTATCAAACTGGTTCTTGGTACAGCAGCACTGACATATGAAGAGAGATTGGATCGGTTAAAACTATGTTCACTGGAATTTAGAAAAATAATTTGGAGGAATCTCAAAGAAGCTGATAGATTCTCATTGGGCTAGGCAAGGTAAACACAGGATGGATGTTCCTAATTATTTGACGAGTCCAGAACCAGGGGTCACAGTCTAGGATTATGGGCTAGACCATTTAGGACTGAGGCGAAGAGAAATTTCTTGCTGAGTCTTGAGTCAGTTTTAAGACTGTGGAATTCTTTCTTACAGAAAGTGGTTAAGGCCAAAACATTGAATGATTTCAAGAAAGAGTTAGATATAGCTCTCAGGGCTAAAGGGATCAAAAGGAACGGGGAGAACGTGGGAACAAGGTTCTGATATCAATGATCAGCCATGATCATATTGAATGGCGGAGCAGGCTTGAAGGGCAGAATGGCCTACACCTACTATTTTCTATCAGCCTGTGATCACCTGCAGCTGTCCCAGTCCATGTTCCCCCTCCCTAAGCTAAGGCCAACTTCAGAAAAGCTGTTGTCATGACTGGATCAACTAATTCAACAGAGGATAGCAATCACGACTGTGTCCTTCTACCGGTGTCAATTTCAGCTACTTACCAGATTCACACACTGAACCAACAAGGGGATTGGAAATTATTATATTTAAACACTTACTGTTATACAAATGTTCTTCAAGGCAATGGTCCAGTTATTGCAGCCTTTTTAAAATCAGTGACTAAAAGCTTTGTCACTAAGCTCAGAATATGCATTTACTGGTGGATAGCTATGTTCAAAGGAAGTGTGTTCAAATCTTTTGGTTGGTGGAGTTGTGGACAGCGTGGAGGGCTGTTGTAGGTTGCAACGGGACATTGACAGGATGCAGAGCTGGGCAAAGAAGTGGCAGATGGAATTCAACCCAGAAAAGTGTGAAGTGATTCATTTTGGAAGGTCAAATTTGAATGCAGAATACAGGGTTAATGGCAGGATTCTTGGCAGTGTGGAGGAACAGTGGGATCCTGGGGTCCACCTCCATAGATCCCTCAAAGTTGCAACCCAAGTTGATAGGGTTGTAAAGAAGGCGTATGGTGTGTTGGCTTTCATTGGCAGGGGAATCGAGTTTAAGAGCCGTGAGATTATGCTGCAGCTCTATAAAACTCTGGTTAGACCACACCTGGAAAACTGTGTTCAGTTCTGATCATCTCATTACAGGAAATATGTGGAAGCTTTAGAGAGGGTGCAGAGGAGATTTACCAGGATTACACCTGGACTGGAGGGCAGGTCTTATGAGGAAAGGTTGAGGGAGCTAGGGCTTTCTTCATTGGAGCGAAGAAGGATGAGAGGTGACTTGATAGAGGTTTACAAGATGATGAGAGGCATAGATAGAGTGGATAGTCAGAGACTTTTTCCCAGGGCAGAAATGACTATTACGAGGGGGCATAATTTTAAGGTGATTGGAGGAAGATATAGGGGAGATGTCAGAGGTATGTTCTTCACACAGAGAGTGGTGGGCATGTGGAATGCGTTGCCGGTAGTGGTAGTGGAGTCAGATACTTTAGAGACTTTTAAGTGACTCTTGGATAGGCACATGGAGGATAGTAAAATGTAGGGTATGCAGGATAGATTGATCTGAGTAGGATAATAGGTCGGCACAACATTGTGGGCCGAAGGGTCTGTACTGTGCTGTACTGTTCTATGTTCTATGTTCTTATGTTGGTTGAAAGTACCAACTGCCAATTTAAGCTTGTGGGAGGGCAATGGCTGGGGTATGGGGAGACAGAGGTGAAGAAGAGATACTGAGAGGGATGGAGTGAAGGGGGATTGGGGCTAAAAACAAAAAGGGGGGTGGAAGGGATATTTCATAGAATCCCTACAGTGTATAAGCAGGCCATTTGGCCCATCGGGTCCACACTGACCCTCCAAAGAACATCTGACCCAGACCCACACCCCTGTCCTATCCCTGCATTTCTGGCTAATCCACGCAGCCTGCACATCCCCAGACACCAAGGGCAATTTATCATGACTAATCCAGCTGACTGTGGGAGGAAACCGGAGCACCTGGAGGAAACCCACACAAACACAGGGAGAATGTGCAAACTCCACACAGACAGTCATCTGAGGCTAGAATTGAACCCAGGGCCTTGGTGCTGTGAGGCAGCAGTGCTAACCAGTGAGCCACTATGCCACCCCAAGTCTGGCTGATGGGAAAACGGGAATGCTGGGATTTAAAGGTATAGGATTGGATAGCGCAGAAGAGCTAGAAATAAAGAGGGGATCAGAGGTGAAGGAGGGCATTTGGGAGATGGGAGAGGGCATCAAGGAAAGACAGGGGTGGAAGGGGCAAGGGGAGACGAAGGAGGGAAAGGGGCATTATTTAACACTCCTTCCCGAACTTACAACTCAGGATCAAATTTCTGTTTGCTTTTGTTTCAAGAAAAACAAGAAGTGATTTTACTTTGGTCGCCTCAAGTTGAGAGATGTTCACTTGCCTCAACCTATTCATAGATGTAAAAATAACATCAACCCGTTGTGACTTAATCGGTTCTAAGAGGCTGGGGATTAATTTCTGCTGGGCATAAAGGTAGATGACACAGCTTAGTTGAATTAAATGAATGCATTTATTGTCAAACTGTTGACGCTAATTGATTTTTAGCCACACCCTGCACAAGTGGTAGGTAACTTAACCTCTCAGCATCAACAGTAATCATTTGTAATTACCTGAATGAGCCACAAATGAAACATTTGAACTTGTGCTGATAGCAAAATAATGAAGACATGCTGAGGAGGAGAGGAAAGCTGACAGGATCAAGTTATATCCAAAATATACACACAGTGTTTCAAGTCTGTAATGAAACCTGGAAGTCTATTCAGGCAAGTTGGAGGACATTGTAAATGGTCCTATTAAATGGTGTCAACATTCATAATCCTGAGAGGGTCAGAGTAACCTTGGAACATCTGAACTTTACAGATATTTTCTAATTGGAAATGTTATGACACACTCTGAAGCAGGTGAGTCTTGAACACAGCCATCCTGGCTCAGAGGTAGGGACACTACCACTGTCCCACAAGAGCCTTGTCACATGAACTTCATGTTAAAAGATAGTGCATTTTGAATGTATATGTTTCCTTCGACTCCAGGTCACATCCTCAATTTATTTGAGAGTAGCAAAACCCTGCCTTCTGCTGTGATTTTACAATGGGGCAGGGGAAGAAAGTAGGCCCAAGTTTACTTCAACCAGCATCTGGAGGAAAGGAGCAGTCAACGTTTTGGGTATTATCTGAAGTCCTGATCCAGTCCTGAAGAAGGGTAATACCCGAAACGTTGACTGCTCCTTTCCTCCAGATGCTGCCTGGCCTGCTGTGTTCTTCCAGCCTTCTGTTGTCTACCTTGGATTCCAGCATCTGCAGTTTTTTTTGTCTCTCACTTCAGCCAGAAGGGGGATTGAATCTACATTGCTGGCATTACCCTGAAACAAGGCAACTTCTACAGCACCTTTCAAATCGGTGACCTCTACCAAGCACGAGGACAAGGGCAGCAGATACATGAAAACACCACTGCTATGAGTTCCCCTCCAAGCCGCTCATCATTCTAACTTGGAAATACATCACCATTCCTTCACTGACGCTGGGTCAAAATCCTGGAAACCCACACCCAAGGACTCCAATGGTTCAAGAAGGCAGTTCATTCTTGTCTTTTAAAGGGTAACTAAGGATGAGCAATAAATGCTGGCCACATCGCATGCACAAACAAACAAATAAAAAGAAAGAACCACATTGGGGTCTAGATGTCTAAGCAAACTCCACCCCAGTGCCCATTATCAGAGAATTCCTACAGACTGGAAGCAGGCCATTCAGCCCATTGAATCCGCATGGCCCCTCTGAACAGCATCCCACTCAGACCCATCCCTATAACCCTGCATTTCCCATGGCCAATCCACCTAATCTACACATCTTTGGGCTGTGGGAGGAAGCCGGAGCACCTGGAGGAAACCCACGCGGTCACAGGGAGAACTGCAACTCTACAAAGACAGTCGCCCGAGGGTGGAATCAAACCCAGGTCCCTGGCACTAAGAGGCAGCAGTGCTAACCACTGAGCCACTGTGCCATTCATTATGTGTTGAGTTCAGTTAAAATCTTATAGCTTATGTAAGGCCCTGTGCTGAGTCAAACAAATTTTATATGGTTAGAATGAATAAAAATGGGCAAGGACAAAATATACAATGAAACAACAAATACAATGACCAGCATGTGCTAAAGGGATAAATCAACCATGTCTTTCATCGTCTTCCCTTTTCCCTTCATATTAACTTACAGAAGAAAGGTTGCCTGTACTGGAGTTGGTGCTGGCTTTGTACTCAGAGCGATTGCTCATGGTAGTGTACAGTGCAAGGAGAGTCAAAGAGTTGAACACACCTTATCCTGGGTTGGGTGTTTGTTCCTGCTATGAATGTTTAGTCCATATTGGAGACTGGCATTATAATCAAACTTTCCTTCTTTATATACTGACAGATACATACTGCATGGTTGATCAACATAAAAATATAAGAGTGAGGCCATTCAGCTCCTTGAGCCTGTTCCACCATTCAATGTGATCATGGCAGATCATCTAACTCAGTAACCTTTTCCACTTTCACCCCATACCCAGGTCCACCATTCTCTGGGTAAAGAAATTTCTCCTCACCTTAGTCCTAAATGGCCTAACCCAAAATCCTTACACTGTGAACCTGTTTCTGGACTCCCCACTCATTGGGATTCCTATGCTTCAAAGCTGGTTTTGTGGGCAGTGTTAATTTCCATGTGAAACAATCAGGCCCAACAAACAAGGCTTGTGTATTTAGCCTTACCAACATCACATGGGGCAAATGCAACCTTTGGACTCACACTTTAACATTGGCACTTTGCACCTCCATCCACCTGTAAAAACAATGAACATATTTCTATACTTCCCAGATCCCAGTCTGATGGGTGGCACCAAACATGACTACTGATTACTACCTGCCAATGGGCAATGACGGCTGTGGGGCACGCTGCCAACAACACAAAATAAAAAGAAATGCTTGCTTGGTTCCTCATATAAATCACAGAAAAATGAAAGCATGGGACTTTAGTTAGACTAAGTCTATTCAAGGCATCAAGTGTGATGTATAATAGTCTTCTGTTGATTTTTAAAAAATCAGTAAGTGAGCAAATAGTGCAATCGTGACGACGCTTCACAAAGTGACCTGAGATCTCCAACGGTGCTATATAAATGCAACTCTTTCTGTAAATTTACTATCAAGAAAACTTTCCATAACTTGTATACACGCCCATGCAATGATCTGGGCTCTCACAATCTGAAAGACATTTATATCACATTCCAAAGCTCTCGGCCAAGCACAGAACATGTGTTAATTTGTGGATCAAACAAATTCCCATCAAGTCTGAAGCTGACCCAACATGAAGTACCATTACCTGGCTGTCAAAGCCAGATGTGCTCATGAGGGATGGCCATTGCAGTTATGCACCTCCTGGTTCCCATAGTATCATATCCTGGCTGGATTTGGCAGGTTCAATGTCTTTCTCTGTGACTATTCATGCAAAACTCTCAAGAACGATTGTCAAAAGCACTTTCCAAAAGATCATACGTTGATAGTTAACTAGGGTGCAACCCAATGCCACCCTCCCCACTGCACTCTGTCCATCCCCAGTTAGTTTACTTCAATGTAAGGCAAGAAAGGCAGGGCTTGATGACATAAATTTAAACTGGCAGAATATAAATCTAAAACAGAGATTCTTGACTCAACAGGCAATAAATGTTTGGAATAATCAATCGCTTGAGAGGAAACCATTCAAGCTGCTGAAAATGTACACCATTTCTTCAATGGGGGAAGAATGGGGTCTGAGGGGATCAGCTCCTGAGTCTTTTCATTTTAACCATAGCTTTAGTAGCATAGGCATCAGTTCAGCTCTCTGAATTTCCTACGCTGAGACCAACTGAAAAGAAAGAACAATCTCCTTGAACTTTCATGGCGATTATTAACGGAATACTAAAGCTGAACTGTTCTGAGGCAGGCATCCTATGTGAACGCCTAGTCGATTTATATAGCACTGTTAATAAAATAAAACACCCCAGGACGGTCATATAAAAAGGAACCTTGAACTGGAAGAATATGGTAAACAAAATTTATGTGTCGTAATCTTCAGACACTGGTGTTGCACACTTGTGGTGTGGCTACGCCCATGCCCAATCAAGTCAACGTGGGAAAGGCAGAAAATTGCTCTAACCGTGCCAGGTTCCTGTGGCTCTAGCAATGCTATCTTCATCTTACATTGCCAGAGATCTCTGCACACAATAGGAGGAGCAAGCAGCATTGTTGTACACCATAAGGTACAGGCAGCCAATTCTTTCTAAAGGGAGGCTGTCCTGAAAGGAACTTGCAGCATTGGAAATTCTTGCAAAAGGAACAATAGGGCGACAGAAGAGTCCTGACAAATGAATCTGACAGTGGATACATGGTGCAGGAGGACAGGATGGGAGATGCACTGATCGGATGATGGTTGCTGGGGAAAGATGGGTGAGGGGGACATAATTATCCAGTGATCAGCCCCACAAATGCGGAAGAAGCAAAGAAGGAAAGTCAATTCTTGTTAAACATTCAGAGGGTGCTGGCTAAGCCAGAATTTATCTCCCAAACCGAATGGCTCAGAAAATGGTTAAGAATCAACCACATTGCCTGGGGTCTGGAGTGTACTCCAGTCCAGGTAAGGATGGCATTTTCCTCCCCTAAAAGACATTAGGAAACCAGATGAGTTTTCCACAACAACAGACAATGGTTGTCACATTCATTATTAGCCTCTTACTTCCAGATATTTATTGAATTTAAATTCCAGAACCTGTCATGGTGGGAAACAATGCAAGACCCCAGAACATTAAATAAAAACCGAAAGAACTGCAGATGCTGTAAATCAGGAACAAAAACAAAAACAGAAATTGCTGGAGAAGCTCAGCAGGTCTGGCAGCATCTGTGAAGGAAAAAACAGAGTTAACGTTTCAGGTCCGGTGACCCTTCCTCAGAACACACACAGAAAAAGGAGTTGATAACGATCTGGCTAGGAGGGTGAATAGTTGTTAAT
>NW_025971210.1:0-10972 GCF_021869965.1 Rhincodon typus | reverse complement strand
TGTTGTCTCGGATTCTCCAGCATCTGCAGTTCCTACTATCTCTACTGCAAGGCATCTTGGAGTAACCCTCTGAATTCGCAATGTTCCACTAAGCTCTTTCAGGCGGCCACAAATTGGGCAATGGATGCTCCTTCGTGCTGTACCTGTTTATACAAACGGTAATGATCATCAATGGCCTAGGTGCGAAATAATTCTGCAACAATTCAAATGGTTCTTGGATTGTCTTCTTCCTGGTATTGTACCAGACTCTTTAGAATGGTGAAGGCCTTGCTCCCAAAGGTACTTAGAAAAATTGGTACCATGATATCCACAGCCACTTTGTTTTGTTTTTAATAATAAATTAAAGTCTTTCCTGTATAAAGTCCAATTTTCTGATGCTTCATCAAACAGTCCCATTGCTCCAGTTGGCCTGGCATTTTGTCTTCCTGCCATTCGAGTACAGTTCGAGTCCCCTCAGTAAACACGCCCGTTTCAGCCATTCCCTCACCGGCTGTGCTGGTGTACCATTCCTTCCTGGCCTCACCCACAGCCCGATTCCTCTCGACTGCTCTCTGTGATGGCTTCAGTAGCTCCTGGGAGTGAACTCCGTTCTTCAGCTGTTGCTCAGCCTCGGCTTGCTCCCCCGGTGAGTACCTTCTTTCCTGGCATCGACCACAGCCGAGTCCCCTCTTGGCCGTTTCCCTCGACGTTACCTCCTTGTGCCATTTCTGAAATCCGGCCAATGTTTCCTCTGGACAAAAGATAAACGACGGTTGCACACGGTTCGTGGGCCAGCTCCCATTCATGTCCCCAACTGTTAACTTTGTACTTTGTTTGGAACCAGGAATTAATTCCCAGATAGACAAATAGTAAATCCAAACAGGAACACTTGATTGACAATGTTCACACCTCCACAGCTGGTTCTGGACTGTTCCCATGCTCCATCCCCTGGGTCATCTGACCAGCTCTCTTAAAGGGGCAGCAACCCCAGCTACATACATAACAGGAGGCACACACCATCCTGGAGTCATGATTACTGCCAGAGAAATGCCTGACTGGTCCCCTGGCCAAGGATTCCCATATAACTATTGCTGTTCCATTCTTCTTCCTCCTCCTCCCCTGTAAAACCAAGTCACACATGGTGGTGTTGTGGGCTTGGTTTCTTTTGCCCTCCTCTGAGGAACCATTGCCCTCGCCAGTTTCCAAAATGGAATATCAATTAAAAGAAGAGTGAGATAGACTGTGGGGACTCCTGTACTCGCTGCCAGGTGGTCACCTGTTCCCTCTCTGCTGGTACGATTATAATCTGCAGTGTGACCATCTCCCTATATATGCTCTTCATGTACATGTGATTCTATGAGGCAGGGGACCACAACAGTGACTCCAGCCACTGCTTAGGTTCCAAACCCAGAGTTCAAGCTTGTGCAGCCAGATGTCACTTCCTGCAAATGTATTTGTCTGGCACATGTGGTGTATCCCAGATAGACACCCACTTGGCCCTTCTGACCTGCCATCTGTAATTTTAACAACTATTTATTATCTTTAGAATAAGTATGAACTTCCTACAAAAACAGCTGTTTCTCGGGGAGAGAAAAAAAGGTCTACAAAGTTAAACACAAACAAAATAACCAATTTTCATGTTGACGATTAGAAATGCTGACCAAACCGATTCACCTATCAGCTGCTTTCCCTGCACCGATGATGCCAAACCACATTGATTTCCATGCAGGTGAGTCTTTTGATTTGCACTTTATTTTCTCTTCCGTTCACCTCTCATTCTGCAGGTTATATTTCAAGCAGTAAACCTGAATTAAAATGCTATTTTCCCCCTCTGCACTGAATTCCTATTTAGACCCAAATTTCCAGTTGCTTTCTCCATCTCTGTCTCACTGAACAAAATCCCCTTTCTCTGACCATCTAGCTTACTCTAAGGGTTAAGTTTATTCAATATATTAAGACTCAAAAGGACAGGAAAGATGAGATAATTCTAGAACCAATGTTAAAGTTCGGTATTAATAGTCAATGGAATTTAGAAAGAAGGAAAACATGAAGACTTGCATAATTTTAAGATTCTTGGAAAGAATTAAAATGGAAGACAATATGATGAGTCTTGGGTTTCAACACACAGAGGATGTGAAGAGAAGAAAGGACTTTTGACGAGCAGTGGGAAAGCTCAGACGATGTAAAATTAATGACAAACTTTTGACACTCTTCTAATGAAAAAGGTAGAGTGATTATAAATGTAGACCGATAAACTGATTTAGACATTTTTAGATACTTTTACTGCACATTTACTAACAAATTATGCAATCAATTATTCATCCCCAAAGCTGAGATGTTTCAATTTTGCCAGTATAGGTGAGGGAGTTACGAATGGCAATTCTTTTTTTCTCTCTCTACTACACACCTGCCAAGAAAGTGGGGAAGTGTGAAAACAGCATAGCACTGCAGGTTGGCTTTAGAATCTGCATCATTCATGATTAAAGTCTGATTAGTTCTGCTCAGCAGCATTGGTATTAGAATTCACTGACTCCAATATTGACTGCCACTTCAACGCACCACCCTGCTCCCTGGCCAACATCTCTGTCTCCGGCTTGCTACAGTGTTCCAGTGAAGCCCAATACAAGCTGGAGGAACAACACCTCATTTTCCACTTGGGGACCCTACAGCCCTCCGGACTCAATATTGAGTTCAATAATTTTAGGGCCTAAACTCTCCCATGTCCCAGGCGCCACCCCACACATCAGGCTTTGTTACCATATAGCCTGCCGCTACACACCCCCTGTTGTTCGTCACTAACAGTCCCCATTAACAACTATTCACCCTCCCAGCCTGATCGTTAGCAACTCCTTTGTCCAACTGTCTTTCTCTCTCTTCGGGTTCTATCCTGTCGTTTACTCCCTACCCCACCCACCTCCCTACTTTCTGCATATAAACTGATGTTTTCCCAGCCACTATCAGTTCTAAGGAAGGGTCACCGGACCCGAAACGTTAACTCTGTTTTCTCAATCACAGATGCTGCCAGACCTGCTGAGCTTTTCCAGCAACTTTGTTTTTGACTCCAATATTGAGTTTTTCTTTGTTACTGTACTTCCTGTACCTTAGGGGAGTGCCCCCTCACAGCTCATTCCCTATCTGCAAACTGCAAGATGTTAACTTTTGTCAAGTGGCTCTTCACACCTTTGTAACATTTCTCTAACAATTGACAGAGTGAAATGAATCATGATCTTGAACACAGACATAAAGTATAAATTTATTGTTCATTGTTAGCTTGAAAATGCAAGTATTGAACAGAGCATACTCTCATTGAAAACAAACTTGTAATACATTTGTCTTGATTTGTTTGTTTTGGTTTGTCAGGGACATTTTACTAATAGAACTTTTAAAAGGAATTTGGCTGTATCTTTTTAATATCTCAGAAACACTGGTCAGGTAATATTTCTTTATGGAAACAACAGAAATAGAATAAATTCCAGATGATGTCCAACCTGTTTGCAAATTAACTTCAACATGAGTACTATAAAGGAAAGGTAAAGTTGCCATAATTCCAGACGACCCTTTGGTTGCTCTCTCATTAGAGATGGACAGAGACAACTGGTGATGGTTTATCCTGAGGAGCACCATACCTCAGGTGAGGGAAGAGATTGAGAAGGACAGTCCTTCATGTTACCCTCAGCCAGCGATGGGAATTGAACACACACTTTGGCATTTCTCTGCACTGTAAGCTGGCAAGAAAAAAAAACTGGGCAGTCAAGTTGTAGTAGGAGATAGCAAAACTGCAGATGCTGGAGTCAGATACAACGCAGTATGGAGCTGGAAGAACACTGCAGGTGAGGCAGCATCAGAGGAGCAGGAAAGTTGACATTAACTTTCCTGCTCCTCTGATGCTACCTGAACTGCTCTGTTCCTCCAGGTCCACGCTGTGTTGTCAGCAAAATGTAGTAGCTGAGATATGGAGGTGATATGCTTACTCTTAATACTTCCATTAATAATTACATGTAATTGATATATAGCTTCAACTGTTTATCTCCATTCTTGGTCACCTTATTACAAAGGAATGAGACAGGCTGGTTTTGAACAAATAATATGAACTGATACCCAGGATTTAGACACTGGGGATACAGAGACATTTTTTGAGGTTTGGAAAGCTTATTTTGGAGAAGTTGAGACTCCGGAAGATTTTTGTTTTGTCATTTACAGGATGTGAAAGCTGGTGGAGTGACCAGCATTTATTGCCCATCCTATTTGCCTGTAAGAAGGGGATTGGAACAATGTTTCTAAAATACAGTAGTCTGTATGGTACAGCCACAGTGCTATTTGGGAAGGAGTTGCAGGATTCTTAGGAACAGTGATTCAATTCCAATTCAAGATGTGCAATTTGGAGGCAAACCTGGAGGTAGTGATATTCCCCTGAGCCTTAACCTTTGTTCCTGTAGATGGTGGAAGTTGAGTGTTGGGAAGTGACGTTGAGGAAATCCTGATGAGTTGCTGCATTGTTCTCTTAGATGGAATATACTGTATCAGCAATTTGGTGTTGTTGGGAGGGAAGTGGATCAAGTGGACTGCTTTGTCTTAATTGGTCCTGAGCTTCTTCAGTGTTTCAGCTGTACTCTTCCAGACAAGTATATTCCTTTACACACCTAACCTGCGCCCTGTGTATAGGAGAAAAAAAATGATTTTCTCTTCTAACTGCTGTCTGAACGTCACTGGTTCAGTTCAGTGTTTGACCCATGTTGTTCCCCTGTGTATCGATAGGGGAAGTTTCAGAGATTGCAATGTCATTGGATGCCAATGGGAAATGTTTAGAATCTTTCTTGTTAGGGCCAGTCATTGCTTGGAACTTATATGGTGCAAATTTTATTTGTTACTTATAGGCTCCAGTCTGACTTCATAAAATGGATTGTTTCAGCTTCTGCAGATTGCGAATGGAACTGAACATGATGCAATCATGAATAAACACCTTTACATCTGAGCCTAATGTGGTGAGAAGATCATTGACAAAACAGCTGGATAGTATAGCTACTACCCTGAAGAATTCCTACAATGCTGTTCTGTGGCTGAAATTATTTACTTTCAAAATCAATGACAAATTTTGTTTGTGTCAGATATGTCTCTGGTCAGAAGAGACTTTTTTTCCCCTGATGATAATTGTATAAGTTAAATGCCAATATATGCAGGTAGAAAGCATTGATTTGGATGGCTAGCAAGCACATATATAGAGATATTCATTGAGAGTGGCACAGAGTACATTAGGAGCAATGGCTTGTAACAGTTGGCCTTGTGAAACTGAGTGAAGATTTGTTTCTGATCTCCATTAGCAACTAGCCATCAGATTTTCCCACAGTATATGTTTTTGCTTAACCTGTCTAAATCCCTCATCACTTGCCTTCCCACCAATTTTTGTGACATCTATAACTTGGCTTTGTATATTCACTTTCCTTACTCAAGTTATCAATATTTTGTGTAAATAATTGTGGCCTCAGCACTGAACTCAATGGCACTCACTCAGTTACACATTACCCTCTTATCTTATCTCTCTATCTTCGAGTAGATAGCCAATAGTCTATCCATGCTAATATACCACCTCTAACACCATTGGCTCTTATCTAATTAAGCAGCCTAAATGTGGTACCTTATTAAATACCTATATTTGTATATGTGGTTCAGGTAAAGAAATTTCTTCAGGTGGTTGGGGCATATAGTCCTTATCAATGAAGCAATTGAAGGAATCCCAATATACTTCCAGTGCTGTGTGATAGCCCCTCTTCTCTAGAGGAGGCGACAATTAGTTCCAATCTTTCAGCATATTTGAATGCTTCACATGCAGGGAATCGAATTTTAATTAAGGCTTGATTTCTGAAAAAAAAAAGAGTTCTAAGACATTGCATAAGACCACCTGAGGTAGATATTTATTCTGGGGAATTTGATGTGTATTATAAAAGAAAACATTGTAGGAGTGGATGAGATGGCAATCAAAACGGCTGGAAGGTGTCAAGCCACTCAAGTATTGTTGAAGGCAAATGGGGAACATTCCGTCGTACTCCTGATTTGTCCATTGAAGATGGTGGACATGTTTTGAATAGACAAGAGCTGAGCGACTCACTGCAGAATTCCTAGTATCTGGCCTCTGACACCAGTTCCAAATCCACAACATCTACCACTTAGAAGGACAAGTGTCAGTGATTGGTCTCCGAAAGCTCTTCTTCAAAATTGGACTCAGCCTGACGATGCGTGAATGTGTGGCTTTTTTTGGTGATCTGTTGTTTCTGAAAGTAGACTAAATTTAATTAACAGCAGTTCCTACAATGTTTTACGGTATCACGGAGGGGAAACTTTCTGCACCTTCTTGATGTATTTTGATGATTATTTATGGGATGAATCTGCAGAATTTTAAAAATCTGTTATTAATAAGAACAAAATTTATCATAAGATTAGAAATAAGAGTTCAAAAGCTTTTACAAGTTGGTTTAGATATTAAGCAGAATAGGTCTGGATAAATTTTGGAATTAGCAAAGCTGTTTAGAGAGTGCTTAATGGGTACTGAAACATATATAAGAAGACACTTTACTTTGAACATTCTGCTAACAGATCTATTGAGTGATATCTTTATTTGTAATCACTTTAACAGCGATGCTTAGCGTTGAAATTCCACCTACTGATTTCCCCAAACACCGCAGTGCAATATTGGTGAAGCCAACAATATCAAATAATGACATGTAAAGCACTATATACATATGAAATGATGACCAGTTGGGTAGTAATGTGGTGAGAGAGTTCACATGATTATCAATGGATGATTTGTATCAATTACCAAGCTCTAATGGTTCCAATTAATTCTCACATGCAAACCTGGAAATGTGCAAATGCGCCATTTATCTATTTCAGTTTATCTGAACAACAAAACTTTACAGCCACTTGGCATTTTTTGAATGAATTACAAGCTATTTGTTTCAAATTTCATGATATGAATTTGCAGAAACAATATTCAGTACTTTTCTCTGAGATGAATGAGGGAGTGCAACAAAGGTCAGCAGATTGTTTCCTGGGATCATTTAATTGTCCTTTGAGGAGAGATCGATGATATTGAGCCTATATTCTTCAGATATTAGAAGAATGAGAAGTAATCTCCATTGAGGAATTGAAGGAGTAGATTCATGAAGGATGTTGCCCCTGAATTTGGGATGGGAGGGCCGCTCTAGAATGAGGGGACACAATTTCAGAGTGGGGGCTAGAACGGACATGAAGAGTAGTTTGCTTCCTCTGAGGATAGTGAATCTTTGGAACTGTCTACCCCAAAAGGGCTGTGGAGGGTCTGTCATTGAGTACATTCAAGACAGAGATCAATAAATATCAAGGAATATAAGAATATTGAGGGAAAATGGAATTGAAGGAGAAGATCAACAATGATCTCGTTGAATGGTAGAGCTAGCTCTGATGAACTGAATGGCCTACTCCTGTTCACATTTCCTATGTTCCTGTGCAGTAAATTCAAGAGATGACTTATGCATATTGTACTTAACAATGTCACATATTCATTCATTAAGTCTTCAGCATAATTTGTCAGCTAATACATATGTGTTACTGCCGGTATTGAAGAGGAGACATTACAACAGATGTTTAAAAGCTTCCAAAATATTTGTTTACAATTGTTGACAAATGTTCTATTTCATTCAGGTTTGATTTTTAATTTGTGAACATTACCCATTTGAACTCCTTTCCATCAGGTGTCACAATACCAATGTGTAAGGACATTTGGGACAACTGTATAATATTGATTTTGATATTAGAGCTTTAGATTTTTTTGCAGTGAAGCATTGAATCCTTTGCCATGCCTGGTGCTATATTCAACCTGGTTGAAATTTAACAATAGGCAGGCATCTATACTTGGAAATATCTACAGATGTTCGAACATAACCCCAGCCCAATTAATTGCAGAAACCTCAGCTTCACTTTCTTTTTCTAAATTGCTGATGATTGGATAAACAAGAGAGTGCCTCAAGTGTCCACATAAACTGTTCAGCCAAATGAAATAGGCCTTGCCATTACTTTACTGGACAGCTAATAATATTTGCATGATTTAGAGGTATTTGTGCCCTTGGACTAACCTACACACACTCCACTACTCCATTTACCCACTTATCCAATATCACTTGAAATCAATTTTTGGTGTTTAGTATACGCTTACACTCCATTAACGTTCATGGCAATGAATACCAATCAATTCTGCTGGCCATTGAAAGTCTTTTTTTCTTTCTTCAATGTGATGCCTTTCATATTTTAGAACATCATAAAACATTTTACAGTCTATGAAATAAATTTAAATTATAATATCCATCGCTTGTAGAAAATGTGTTAGCTGATTTCAACACAGAGCTCCAAATATCATCAGATCACCTCTTTGTGATGTTACTTGTCCTGATAGTCATCAGTCAATATAGAAAACTCCCTTACCTAATTTTTAAACGTAGTGCCATACTGCTGTCATACTGTACTGAAGTGTCAATTTAAGTACCTTTTCTTTATATTAACTTCTGGGACCTGGGCATTGCTGGCTGGCCAGCATTTATTGCCTGCTCCAGTTGCCCTTGAGAAGATGGTAGTGAGCTGCCTTCTTAAAGGTGCTCAAGCCATCACGTCATAGAGTTATGCAACATGGAAATAAGTCCGTCAGTCCAACTCAACCATGTCGACATTGAATGTTTCCAAGAAGGAGTTTGATATGGTTCTTAGAACCAAAGGGATCAAAGGGTATGGGGAGAAACTATAAGCAGGGCACTGAGTTGAATGATCAGCCATGATCATATTAAATAGTGGGGAAGACTCAAAGGGCTGAATGTCCTACTTATATTCCTATCTTCTGTATTTCCTTCTATATGGAGTCAAGGATCAGAAGTCAGTGAGGAGAATACTGCAGTGGTTAAATCTGGAGGGAATAAAGTTATATTTAAGAATCTCAGTGCCTCGGTTATAGGCAAAGTTGGTGCTTGACTGTCAGTGTGTAGTCTTTGATGTCACTGAACAGTTTTGGACAGGAAACTGTTTGGTTTGGATATCACTCTGCCATAACTCCAGGGTATCCATTATTCTGACTAATGTTCCAAGAATTTAATAAGCAAACATCACTGAATCAGATTAGCCTCTAACACTGTCCCCCTGATTTTGTACACGTCCTCTATCGTCCTTGAATGATTGTCAAGTTTCAATGAAGATTTCAGCACATCATCTTCTCAAGAATCTTTCTTCACAGGCAAAGAAATATTGGATCCAGAATGACTTAAGAGATTCATAGTGCACCTTAGCAGGGTGCCATCGTATTTAGTGTATTCCCATTGTCTTTCAATAAATGAAAAATGTAGCCAGCCAGGTACTGAATAGTATTATCATTTCCAAACTCGCCTAGCCTTTTTTGCTTTTGTTGGTTAAAAAGTGCACTTTGTGGAGCGAGAGGTGGTACAGAAGCAAAAATGGTCTCTCAAATGTTGGATGCTTTTGAAAAAAATATTGAATAGTTAGTTTTATATGCCCCAATTCTTTCATCATAGTATCAATTTGGTGGCAGTGTTTCTTGATATACCTTATCTTCTCTTGTCAAAGTTTGGTAGCACCCTTCATTCACACACTGGACTCTTCACTAGGATTTCCCATTTAAATGATGTTGGTTATGTGTTGTTTAAAATTCATCAAACACTTCACAGCCCTGAGGAAATGCTACATTGTCAGAGGTACTGTCCTTGGAAGAGATATTAACCCATGCCACAACCCCTTGAGATTATGGAAAAGACTTCATGATACCTTGAGGAAGGGAGGTGTGTTCCCCTATTGCTCTGACTATGTTTATGCCTAAACCAACAGAACGTTTAACAAATTATTTCATTGCTGTGTGTGGGATCTTGCTGTGTGCAAATTGATGGCTGTGTTCTAGATGTTAAATCATTCTCGTACATAAAGTGTTGGCTATGAAACACTTTGGGATTTTCCGCTTGTCCCCCATGACCCACTTGTCAATCAATAATCTGCCCAGCTCCTTGATTTTAAGGTTACCATGTACAGTTTGGTCACTTTACTTTTGGAGGAACATACTTGCATTGGAAACTGTTCACAGAATGTTCACAAGAATGATTCCTGGGGTGAGGCGTTTGAACAATCAGGAAAATTTGAGCAGGTTTGGGCTATACTTATTGAAATTTATAAGAGTGAGAGGTGATCTTATTGAAACATAGAAAATCCTGAGGGGCTTTGAGAGCGTTGATGCTGAGAGAATGTTTCCCCTCGTGGTGGTATTTAGAATTAAAGGCTATCATTTCAAAACGAGGATCTCCCATTTGTGATGGATGAGGAGGAGTTTCTTTTGTCAGAGGGTCATCAGTGTCTAAAATTCTCTTGAGTCTGGAAAGCAACGGGAAGCTAATGTTAAGTATATTAAAAGTGGAGTTGGACAGATTATTGATTGACAGGTGGGTCATGGGGGACAAGAGGGAAATGCTCAGCGAAGATCTTATTAAATGGAGGAGCAGGCTTGATGGGCTGAATGGCCGACTCGTGCACTTATTTTTTAAATGTTTTTCTTGAATGATTTGTCAAGATTATGACCTTACTGTCCCATTCTATGATTGGTTTGTTTAAAAGTATATCCGACAAAGGTAACACATCGCTAACCTACAATAGGTAACACTAGAAGTGAGATAAAATAGTCTGGAAAACACAAATTACTTTCTTTCACGTAAAAGAGTGCCTCAAACAAATTCTCATTCAATTTATAAGCTGGTGGCATGATCTCCTTTGATTTAGGCAGAATAAACACTTTAATCACATGTAAGTCAACACTTGGGTTTGATAATTGCACTGTTTGTTTGATTACAAAGGCTGGAGTTTCAATCTGAGGCAACTTCTGCAGTGAACAGTCACTTCATACTTAGATAACAAGGTGTAGAGCTGGATGAACACAGCAGGCCAAGCAGCATCAGAGGAGCAGGAAGGCTGACATTTCAGGAAG
>NW_025971209.1:9990-10973 GCF_021869965.1 Rhincodon typus | reverse complement strand
GGATTCACCCAATGCCATGGCCAGGGGTTCAGCTCATCCAGTTCCCTTTTTTTGAGTTCACACAGTGCGGTGAGAGTCTGTATACTCTCTGTTCTGAAGCAGCCTGTTTGCAGTGTAATTGTTTCATGAACCTTCCAGATGGTGAAATGTTGCCCTCCAAAGTTCATTTCCTATCTTTTCTCGTCATTTCTTCATGTGGATTATGTCGAGATTGTTAATGGATTTGTTAAGGCCCATTGCCTCCTTAAGGAGTGAAAATAGAGATGAGCAAGCCTTGCTAGTCAGACAAACGTCTTGAGATCAGAAGCAAGCTTCCATCACAATGGTAAGATAATGTGGAGCATAGCCAGGGAGCACCGTGAAAATCTGTGTTCCGGAAGGAAAGGGGAATTGTGCCACCTACTGTCCATTAGAAGAAACCATCAATGGGAATAACGTAGACAATGCTGTACCCCATATCCATGAATGCCTTGCAGCAAATTTCGAGTGACCACCACATTCATTGTCTCCATATTCTCCTCTGAGGCTGGATAGACAGGAACGTGAGGGGGGCGATGGACGGAAAGGAACATGAGGGGACAATGGACGGACAGGAACATGAGAGTCAATGGACGGGCAAGAATGTGAAGGGGTGATGGACAGACAGGAACGTGAGGGGGCGATGGACAGGAATGTGAGGGGACAATGGATTGACAAGAATGTGAGGGGGTGATGGACAGACATGAATGTAACGGGGTGATGGACAGGAACATGAGGGGGCGATGGACGGGCAGGAACGTGAAGGGGATGATGGACAGGAACGTGAAGGGGGTGATGCCCAGGAATGTGAGGGGGCAATGGATTGACGAGAATGTGAAGGGGTGATGGACAGACAGGAACATGAGGGGGTGATGGACAGGCAGGAACGTGAAGGGGGCGAAGGACAGGAACGGGAAGGGGGGGAGGGGGGGAAGTAAGGAAAGCGGGATGGGGGCCAGCGGGAG
>NW_025971209.1:0-9890 GCF_021869965.1 Rhincodon typus | reverse complement strand
GGGGGTGATGGACAGGAACGTGAAGGGGGTGATGGACAGGAACGTGAAGGGGGTGATGGACAGGAACGTGAGGGGGCCATGGATTGACGAGAACGTGAGGGGGCGATGGATGGACAGGAACGTGAGGGGGCGATGGACGGGCAGGAACGTGGAGGGGGCGATGGACGGGCAGGAACGTGAAGGGGGCGATGGACGGACAGGAACGTGAAGGGGCCGATGGACGGACAGGAACGTGAAGGGCCGATGGACGGACAGGAACGTGAAGGGGGCAATGGACGGACAGGAACGTGAAGGGGGCGATGGACGGGCAGGAACGTGAGGGGGCGATGGACGGGCAGGAACGTGAGGGGGCAGTGGACGGGCAGGAACGTGAGGGGACAGTGGACGGGCAGGAATGTCCTATTAAGGAGGAAGGACAAGGATGGTAAGGTAAAGGGATCCTTGGCTAATGAGGAAGGTAATGAATTTAGTCAAAAAGGGATAATGAAGCATTTGTAAAGTTTAGGAAGAAAAAATCGGACAGGCCCCATGAGGAATATAAAGAAAGCAGGAAAGTCCTCAAGCAGGGAATTAGGAGAGTAAGATGGTGCCATGAAATGACCTTGGCAAGTAGGGTTAAAGAGAATCCCAAGGCATTCCATACATACATTAAAAACAAGAGGATATCTAGGGAAAAGGTAGGACCATTCAAGGGTAAAGCAGGGAACTTGTGCTTAGAGGCAGAGGATGTAGGTGAGATTCTAAATGAGTATTTTACATCGGTATTCACCCAGGAGAAGGATATGGAGAATAGTGAGATTTGTGTGGAGCATGCTAATATGCTAGGGCATTGTGAGATCCAGAAAGAAGTGGCGTTGGGTCTCTTAAAGAGAATTAATGTGGATAAGTCCCCAGGGCCCAATGGTATCTACCCCAGGTTACTGAGAGAGGTCAGAGAGGAGATTGCTGGGGCCCTGACCAAGAACCTTGTATCCCCACTAGCCACTGGAGAGGTCTGGGAGGCCTGGTGAGAAGCTAATGTTGTCCCTTTGTTCAAGAAGGGAAACAGGGACAATCCAGAAAACTATAGACCGCTGAGTCTCACATCAGTGGTTGGGAAGCTATTGGAGAGAACTCTTAGGGATAGGATTTATGGCATTTGGAAAAGCATGGCCTAATTAGGGACAGTCAGCATGGCTTTGTGCAGGGCAGCTCATGTCTTAATAACGCAATTGAATTTTTTGAGGAGGTGACAAAGGTGAGGGTAGAGCAGTGGATGTTGTCTACGTGGATTTTAGTAAGGCTTTTGATAAGGTCCCTCATGGTAGGCTCATCCAGAAGATTAAGCTGCATGGGATCCATGGTGACTTGGCAGTGTGGATTCAGAATTGGCTCGTCCATAGAAGGCAGAGCGTAGTGGTGGAAGGGTGATCTTCTGGCTGGAGGTCCCTGAGTAGTGGTGTTCTGAGGGATTTGTACTGGGACCTCTGCTGTTTGTGATATATATAAATGACTTGGATGAAATTGTCGATGGGTGGGTAGTAAGTTTTCAGACGATACAAAGATCAGTGGAATTGTAAGGATACAGTGGGATACAGATCAGTTGCAGATTTGGGTGGAGAAATGGCAGATGAAGTTTAATCAAGGTAAGTGTGAGGTGCTGCACTTTGGCAGATCAAATGTTAAGGGAAAGTATACAGTTAATAGCAGGACCCTGAACAGCATTGATGTACAGAGGGATCTTGGGTTCAAGTCTATTGCTCCCTGAATGTGGCCATGCAAGTAGATAGGGTGGTAAAGAAGGCGTATTGTATGCTTGCCTTTATTAGTCAGAGAATTGAGTACAAGAGTCAGGATGTCGTGTTGCAGCTTTATGAGACTTTGGTTAGGCCAACTTACAGTATTGTGTTCAATTCTGGTCGCCACGTTACAGGAAGGATGTGGAGGCTTTGGAGAGGGTGCAGAAGAGGTTTACTAAGATGCTGCCTGGATTAGAGGGTATGAGATATAAGGAGAGAATAGAAAAACTCAGGTTTTTTTTTTTGGAGCAGCAAGGCTAAGGGGAGACTAGATAGAAATCTATAAAAATATGAGTTGCAAAGATAGCTTTGACAGTCAGAATCTTTTTCCCAGACTTGAAATGTCTAAAACTTTAAGGTGAGAGGGGGAAAGTTCAAGGGAGATGTGAGGGGCAGGTTTTTTTACACAGCGGTAGGAGTCTGGAACATGGTGCCAAGGATGGTGATAGAGGCAGATACGATAGGAGCGTTAAGGGCTTTTAGATAGGACAAAGAACAAAGAAAATTACAGTACAGGAACAGGCCCTTCAGCCCTACAAGCCTGCACTGACATGCTGCCCGTCACAACTAAAACTCCTTACTCGTCTGAGGACTGTATCGCTCTATTCCCATCCTATTCATCAAAATGGCCTTTAAATGTCACTATCGTATGTTTCCACTACCTCCCCCAGCAGCGAGTTCCAGGCACCCACCACCCTTTGTGTAAAAAGCTTGCCTTGTACATCACCTTTAAACCTTGCCCCCTCGCACCTTAAACCCATGGCCCCTGGTAACTGACTCTTTTACCCTGGGCAAAAGCTTCTGACTGTCCACTCTGTCCATGCCCTTCATAATCTTGTAGACCCTCAACCTCCGTCGTTCCAGTGAGAACAACCCAAGTTTCTCCAACCTCTCCACATAGCTAATGCCCTCCATACCAGGCAACATCCTGGTAAATCTTTTCCGTACCCTCTCCAAAGCCACCACATCCTTCTGGTAGTGTGGCGACCAAAATTGAACACAATATTCCAAATGCGGCCTAACTAAGGTGCTATAAAGCTGCAACATTACCCGCCAATTTTTAAACTCAATGCTCTGGCCAATGAAGACAAGCATGCCGTATGCCTTGTTGTGACTACCTTTTCCACCTGCATTGCCACTTTCAGTGACCTGTGTGTACCTATACACCCAGATCCCTCTGCCTATCAGTACTCTTAAGGGTTCTGCCATTCACTGTATATTTTCCATCTGGATTAGACCTTCCAAAATGCATTACCTCACATTTTTCTGGATTAAACTCCATCTGCCATCTCTCTGCCCAAGTCACCTACTGATGAAGCACACCAAGCCCACGAATTTGCAAGAAATAGAGGGATATGGTCCAAGGGCAGGCAAAAGGGATTAATTTAATTTGGCAGCATGTTTGGCTCAACATCATGGGCCGAAGGACCTGTTCCTGTGCTGTACAGTTCTGAGTGTGAAGCAGTGATGGATTGACAGGAATGTGAAGCTGGTACAGGGCTACCTATTGTATAGATAGTGCATGCAGTAGGAATAGAAAGAGTTGAGCTGTCCCACAATCAGTGGGTCAGATCAAGTAACAAGTGCATCCAGTCTCGGATGGTGAAGACAGTAAGGCAGCTAAAGGGAGGAGGAGATGGTAGCGCTGTGATAACATCACTGGGCTAGTGATTGAAAGCAAGACTAATGCTGAGGTCATGAGCCGTATCCCAACACAGCAGCAAATGAAATCGGAATGCAATTAAATCTGGAATATAAATCTCGTGGTGGCAGCAATGAAGCTATCCTGGTTCAGTCATGTTCTTTAGGAAAAGAAATCTACCCTACCTGATCTGGCCTACGCGTGACTCCAGACCACAGCAATGCATGTGACTCTGAAATGGCCGAACAAGCCAAGCCACTCATTTCAGGGGCAGCTGGAAATGGGCAACAAATGCTAGTCCTGCCAACGATACCCACATCCTGTGAAAGAATAAAGAACGCTGCTCCTTTCACTAAGTGTGTGAAGTGTCTGGCCTAACGCATTCACTGCCTCCTTTCAGCATTAAGAAATGACTAAATCTATTGGATACAAATGGATAAACTGGAGAATTAGTAGGAAGAGAACAATCAGTCCCTTTGAGCCTGTCCCCTCCGTTTAATTAGATTCCTGTCGACTCCCAGTAACTTTTCACTCCCCTTTTCAACAAGAATCTCCCTGCCTTAAAAATATTCAATGATCACCTCCACCGCTGTCTGGGAAAGAGAGTTGCACAAACTGTCAACCCTTTGAGGAAAGAATGTTACTGCTTCCATCTTAAATGGGAGGCCCTTTTATTTTTCAGCTGTGTCCCATAGTTCTAGTTTTGTCACATAGGGTGACTTCCTTTGAGCAGCTGCCCTGTCAAGTCAATGTTTCAATGAGATCACCCCTCATTTCTGCAAATTCCAAGGGATATTGAGGCTGCCCAGTGGTTCAGTGGTTAGCACTGTTGCCTCACAGCGCCAGTGACCCGGGTTCGATTCCAGCCTCGGGCGACTGCCTGTGCGGAGTTTGCACATTCTCCCCATGTCTGTGTGGGTTTCCTCCGGGTGCTCCGGTTTCCTCCCGCAGTCCAAAGATGTGCAGGTTAGATGGATTGGCCATGCTAAATTGCCCATAGTGTTGAGGGATGTGCAGGCTAGATGGATTAACCATGGGGAATTCAGCATTACAGGGATAGGGTGGGTCTAGGTGGGATGCTCTTTGGAGGGTCAGTGTGGACTCAGTGGGCTGAATGGCCTGCTTTCACACTTTAGGGATTCTGTGATTCTATGAAATAGGGCCCCATCAGTTCAGCCTTTCCTTATAAGGTATTCTTCAAGTCCTTCAAATGCAATTCTGTCTTCTCTTAAATAAGGAGACCAAACTGTACACAGTACTCCAGACATGGCCACACCAACCCCTGTGCAACTGTAGCAAACCTTCCATACTTTCTGTACTTCATTACCCTTGTAATAAACTACAATGTTCCATTTACATTCCTAATCACTTACTGTACCTGCAGAATAACTTTGTGATTTGGTTACCAGGGCACCCAGATCTGTCTGTACTGCCAAATTCTGCAATTTCTGAAAACTTTAAACCATCCCTTAATCATTCACTTATGCTATTACTATATTGTAACTTTATGCTTCTATCTTCTCAGCTGGCAATGCAGTTTGTCTTTGTTTCATTGGCAAACTTGGTCTCTATCTCATAGTCTAAGTCTGAGTTCATAATAAGTACAGCAAATAGTTAAGTCCCAAACACAGATGGCTGTGAGATTCCACCAAATCACATCCTATCATTATTGTAACTCTCTGTCTCAGACCAATTCCAAATCAGGTCACTAATGTAACTATACTTCCATCAGCTTTTACTCAAACTAGCAATCTCTCGCAAAGGGCTTTGTCAAAATGCTTACGGCGAAGGCTATGGACCCTGATATTTGAACTGTTCCCATCCAGCTAGGTCTCTGCCGTCTACCCCAGAATGTTGAAAGTAGCACGCTAAGTCGTATCCACAGAAATCCAAGCCAACCTCTGTCAGGTTGTTCACTGTCAGAAGTGTGATCCCTGAGCAGGTAGTCAATGGTAGTGGTGCATTGGGTGAATCTGTTCTGGGTAGTGTCCAACTTCTTGTTGAAACAACGGTGCAGTGTCTCAGGTAAGATTGAAAACCCTTGGAATAGTGCAGCACTGATGCTGACTGTAACTCTGTCGGAAATGCATCATTCGTGAGCATCCATACTCAAGGAGTTAATGTAAGGACAGAGCTGACTGGGCAATGGATGGTTAAGTCACATGGGGATTGTATACAAGAATATGAGAGAATGGGAGGCTCTTGTAGATGCAGTGGTAGTATCCTACCTCTGAGCCAGTAGGCCTGGGTTCAAGAACCACCTGCTCCAGAGATGTCTAATAACATCTCAGATGCACTGATTAGAAAATATGAGAGTGTGAGCCATACACAGCCAATGTGCCACTATGCAGTATCTGAATAAGCTGGGGCATTTTTCCCTTGAGCGTTGGAGGCTGAGGGGTGACCTTGTCGAGATTTATAAAATCATGAGAGGTACGGATAGTATGAATAGCTGAGGTCTTTTTCCTAGGGTGGGAGAGTCAAAAACTAGAGGTGAGAGGGGAAAAATTTAAAAAGGACCTGAGGGGTAACTTAGACACCGAGTATGGAATGAACTGCCAGAGGAAGTGGTGGAGGTGGGTACAATTACAACATTTAAAAGGCATCTGATGGATATATGAAATAGGAAGGGTTCGGAGGGATATGGACCTAATGCTGGCAAATGGGACTAGGTCAAGTTGGAATATCTTGTTGTGCGGACGAGTTGGGCCGAAGGGTCTGTTTCCGTACTGTATGACTCTATAACTCTATGACATGATCCAGAGAAATGGGTCGGAATTGTTTTTAGTGTATGATGTCTGAAACAGTGGGGAGATCCAAGGCAGCACTTGGGAGCTGAAGCTTTTATCACAGCTACCTCCACTCTGGTTTGATTCGATGAGAATTGGAAACACGGAAATGTAGAAAATAAGAACAGGAGTAGGCTGTTCTGCCCTTTGAGCTACCATTCAATATGATCATGGCTGATCACCAAACACAGTACCCCATTGCCATTTTTCGCCCCTTTCCCTTTGATCCTTTCAGCACTAAGAGCAATATCTGACTGCTTCTTGAAAGCATTCAGTAATTTGGCAGAGAATTTCATGTTTCTGATTGAGAAAGATAAAATGGTAGAATTATCAATCCCTATGATCTCCCACCAATCTAAATTTTCCACAGGACCGTTTCCTGAGATCTGCAGTTGTTTACACAAACTGAAATAGAGCTCCGAGTTCAGACAGATGAAATGGTTACATGATTGATGTATTGAATAGCATGACATTCTCATGCTATCATTCACAGTGAAAGAAGCATGATTTCCCCTCTGATCTAACCCAGGCTCTTGATATCCTGATCGGCACTGTGCTGTTCAAGAGCTTCAAGACCAGAATCTGGTTCGTGGTTTCACTTGGAATGCTGAGCTAGTCAAAGAGAGAGACAGAAGTGTATCATGTGGGTGGTGGGGGCATCTGTGTGATCCCAGGTAACTGTATCAAGAACAGTGTCTTACAGGCACTCTGTCTCCCTGAGTCACTATGCTGTTCACCATCCATATAACCCAAATGACATTTGCACCTTTAAATAAAGCAAAGAGCTGTGGATGTGGAGGTCTGAAACAAACAGAAAAATAAATTGCTGGAGAAACTCAGCAGGTGTGGAGCGTCTGTGGAGAGAGGAAACAATAGTTGATGTTTCAAGTTCAGTTGGCAGTTCTTCAGAACCAGGATGTGTTCTGACAAAGAGTCACTGGACTCGAAGCGTTAACTCTGTTTCTCTCTTCACATATGCTGCCAGAGCTGCTGAATTTCTCCAGCAATTCCTCTTTAATGCTTATACCTTGTTTATTAGAGGATGACAGATTATTTAAAAGCTTATTTTGTGTTCACAGAGCACCTGAATTCAACTTTCATCCAGTTTCTCCTGGATGTGATTGAGGAGGGCTTGTCATCTGATTCCACAGAGCAACTTCCAGACTTGTTTACAAATGTCCTGCTGTCTTTCAATCTTCACATCCTTGGTAAGTACCTCCCAGGTACTGCAGAGGTAGACAAGCAGCTTCCCCTAGCACTGAGTCTATATCATTTCAATCAGAAAACGCCTTACAAATTTTGCCTAGAGAGACATCTTTAGACATCAGAATGAGCTTCTTAGGAGTGATGGGATGAAGACCAATGGTTCCACTACCCATTGATCAAACTACCTTATCCTCACACTAACATTTTTGTTCTAGCCTGATCCAGTGAAGTGCAATGCAAGCTGGAGGGACAATACCTCATTTTCCACTTAGGCAGTTTGCAACCTTCAGGACTGCAACACTTTATCAACATTTCTCCTCGACAATTATTATCACTCCCCTTTGCCTTTTGCTCTTGGCACTTCCACCACCTGTCCCAATGCTCCTCCCCCACCTTTGTCAAAACCTTAAAACCCATCATGTTCCAGATCCCAAAACAGACGTATTGGACTTGCTGGATGTGTTTTGAAGAGGTAACTGAAAGGCTTGATGAGGGTAATGCTATTGATGTGGTGTACATGGGTTTCCAGAAGATGTTTGATACAGTGCCACGCAACTGACTTATGGATAAAGTTTTGGGCCACGATATAAGAGGGCCAGTAGCAATATGGATACAAAATCAGCTGAGTGATAGAAAACACAACTTAATGGTCAATGGATACATGGAGAAGGGTAGTGGAGTTCTCCAGGGATCAGTATTGGAACCCTTGCTTTACCTGATGCATATTGATAATCTGGATCTTGATGTGTAGGGGGCGGTTTCAAGGTTTGCAGACGACATTAAACTTTGGAAGAATTGTAAGTTGTGGGGAGGACACTGACAAGTTGTTGGAGTGGGAAGATAGGTGGCAGATGAGGTTCAGTGCAGAGAAATGTGAGATGATGTACTTGGGTAGGAAGAACATTGAAAGATGACATTAAATGGGGGTATAATTCTAAAGCGGGGGGTGCAAGAGCAGAGGGACCTGGGTGTATATGTGCACAGATCATTGAAGGTGGTAGACAGTGCAGGTATTTTCTTGCCCTTTATGACCTTTTTAACCCTCCTTTGTTGGATTCTGAATTTATTCCAGTCTTTAGGCCTATCACTAACTTTTGTCTCCTTACATACTTTTTCTTTCAACTTTATATTTATTTACGTCCACTCACATGGAATTTACATCATCCAAGCCTAGATCATCTCATGCTGCAGTCCTCAGTTCACCTCTTTATTAACAGTGCTACCTTTTCCATCTGTCTTTTTGAAAGGTCAAATATCCCTGAATATTAACTTCCCAGTTCTGTGCCTCCATAATGGCCACAACACCATGTCCATTTCCCTCGGTTTTTAATCAGCCTAACATTTCTCTGTACTGTTGCCTCTAAGCCTTGATTACTCTGTCTACTGATTTTGCCTTTGACTGTCCTTTCTTTTATTGCTATCCTTGTTTCTCTTTCCTTTGCCACCCTGCTTCGGTTCCCAGCTCCCTTGCCATTCTCGTTTAAATCCACCTCAACCATTCAAGCAAATACTCCCTCCAGAGTATCACTGAATTTGCCTCTGGAATGAAGGGGTTGACTTGTGATGAGACACTGAGTAAACTGGCCCCATGTTCTCTAGGCTGCAGGAGAATGACAAAGGATTTCATGGAGACATTCAAGATCTTGGAGGCGTTTGATGGCGAGCAGTGGATACTCAAAGATTGCTTCTACGATTTACAGAATCTGGAACGCATGGGATATAGTCTTAGGGGAAGGGCCAATTCTTTTGGATGGAGAAGAGAAAAAATTGTTTCACTAGACATGTTGGGAACCTTTGGAGTTCACCAAACCCATCATTGGATGCATTGGGACAGTCAGACTTTTGGACTTTGAGGAAATCAAGGAAATGGAGAACTGGTTAGGCCACAGCTTGAGCACATTATAGGAGGGATGTGACAGCAGCAGAGAGGATGCAGAGGATATTTATCAGGATGTTGCCTGGGCTGGAGAGATTCAGTTATGAAGAGAGATTGGACAGACTGGGGTTGTTTTCTGTAGAGAAGAGGAGATTGAGAGGGGACATGATTGATTGTAAAATTATGAGGGATATATTTAGGGCAGACAGGAAGAAACATTTCCACTTGATGGAGGGATCAGTGACCCAGGGGCACAGACTTAAGGCAAGATTTAGAGGAGATGTGAAGATAAGATTTTTCACCCAGAGGGTGGTGGGGTGGTCGAGGCAGAAAACCTCATCACATTGAAGAAGTATTTAGATGTGCACTTATTATACCAGAGCATACAGGGCGATGGGCCAAGTGCTGGAAAATAGGATCAGAATAGGTAGGAGGCTGTTTTTGACTGGCACAGACTCAGTGGGCTGAAGGACCTTTTCCTGTGTTCTACATTTCTATGACTGGGGAAAGATACTTTCACTGTCCCAGTAACTGGGGACAGAAAGTCTCATACTGTCCCGGTGACTGGGGACAGGTACTCTCTCTCGCTGTCCCGGTGA
>NW_025971208.1:0-10973 GCF_021869965.1 Rhincodon typus | reverse complement strand
TTCCTGCTCCTATGATGCTGCTTGGCCTGCTGTGTTCATCCAGCTCTGCACCTTGTTATCTCAGATTCTCCAGCATCTGCAGTTCCTACTATCACTAAGCACGTTATTGCTGAGAAGGGGTTGCTTGATAGCATAGTTGATGACATCTTGCATCATTTTACTAATGATCGAGACTAGACTGATTGGGTAGTAATTGGCCAGGTCGAATTTGTCCAGTACAGGATATACCTGACCAATTTTCCACGTTGTCAGGTAGAATCCAGTGTTTGTAACTGTACTGGAAGAGCCTGGCCTATATTTGCACTGTCCAGTACCTTCAATAGTTCTTGATATCATATGGAGTGAATCAAATCGGCTTAAGACTGGTTTCTGTGATGCTAGGGACCATTGTGGGGGCTAACATGGATCATCCAGTCAGTACTTCCGGCTGAAGCCTTATCTTTTGCACTTATGTGTTGGGCTCTTCCATCATTAAGGATGGGGATATTTGTCGAGCATCCTCCTCCAGCGAAATGTTTAATTGTCCACCACCATTCACAACTGGATGTGGCACAGCTTAGATCTGATGTGTTGGGTTGTGGGATTACTTAGATCTAGCTGTCACTTGCCGAATATACTGTTTGACATGCAGGTAGTCCTAGACAATAGATGTGAAGCTGGAAAAGCACAGCAGCTCAAGACAGCATCAAAAGAGCATGAAAGTCAATGTTTTGGGCTGAAACCGTTCATCAGGGCTGTCTTACTGTCTCCAAACAGGTAGTCCTGTTTGGTAGCTTCACCACGATGACACTTCATTTTTAGGTATGCGTGGTGCTGGTCCTGGCATGCCCTGCTGCATTCTCGATTGAACCAGGATTGATCCCTTGGCTTAATGACAACAGTTGAGTGGGGGATGTGTTGGGCCATGGGGTTACAGGTTGTGCTGAATTACAAATTCTCTTGCTGTTGATGGCCCACTGCACCTCATCAATGCCCGGACTTGAATTGCTAGATCTGTTTGAAGTTTGTCCCATTTAGCATAGTGAAAGTGTCACACAATATGATGCAGGGCATTCTCAATGATATTTGTTGAGCACAGTTTTATGTCTGCTGCCCTATAGCAGGATTTTACCAATTCTCCTGAGTGAAAAACCAGAGAAACAAATCTGCCTTCCTATTTACTATTGGATTAAACAATTATAGATCATTCTTTTACTCAATTATTCTCTGTCCTGCTCAAAATTACAAATTATTGGTAACTCTCTTTTTCCTTCTGTTTTTAATAGAAATTTTTATTGCTCCTTTCACTTTCTTGAAGGTCAACTACTCTCATGATTTCGGTACAATGGCCACCCCAAAGTAGAACCAAGACTTAATCCAGAGGGGATGTATTACATTCAAACATTTAATTGCTGCTGTAGCTGAGAACAAGTCATTCAGCATAATCAGGAATCATAACCTCTCTCTACACAACCGTGTGTTGTATGTGGTTTTTAATAACAAATGATAGCACAGTGGTTAAGTTACTAGGCCAATAGTCCAGACAAGTACGGCAGTATTAAATCCAGCATAGAGACACAAATGTCCACAAAAGAAAATGGACTACAAGACGTTAGCAATCAATTCTCAAATAACGATGACTCATCTGGAAGGAAACTGTTCTGATTATATTCCTCAAAATATTATAATTAAAACTTGTTGTGCTCAAGCTCACCGTCAATGAAGTGTTTTATTAACTAAGACTGAAACCTGATATTTCCATTATCTGAGTCCAGACACTGTTCTGCGGCAAACCTAATAAATCTAGAATAAGATCAACCACAGTCCCAGCATGCCATCACATTTGCAAATGTTTTTATTATTTATATAAAAACTACATTCTTCTGCAGTAACAAATTTTCTTGCCTGCCTGTAAATTGTATTTCTTCTGTTTCTACCCAACTTCAGATACACTAATTTAGACAGGTTAGCAACTGAAGTGGGAAATTCAGATGCGGAGGCTTTACCTTTGAAACAGTGCAAGACTTCCTACAAAGGAGAAGACGCTCAACAGTTGAAACACTTGGTCAAAAAGGGTTTTTTCTGAGAGTGGGTTCTTCATTGACTGTTGCTGGGAAGTAACCACAAATCGATGAATACTTCTTCAGCTTCAGCTGCAATATCACAACCATCCCAGTGTTCCTTGTACAGCACTTAAGATCTTACATAAATGGGCCACTTGGGTAGGATAGCATGGAATCACTGTTAGCTGTGAAACCATATCCCAAAACAAGTCAGCAACACCAGGACAGGAAAGGAAGCAAACCGAGGAGCAAATGATTAACGAAATAAGTTCACATTGCAACATAAAATTTGAGCTCATCCAAAAGTTTGCTTCCACGTCTGACCTTGTCACAGGTACTGATCAGCCATCATCCACGTAATTAGCAAGAAATTATCATTCCAAAAACACAAATGTTTTAAATGTAAAGTTCTCATCCTTATGCCCTAATGGTTATATGGCCTCTATATGACGTTCTCCAGCTCTTTAACTCTCAAAGACCCCTGTGCTCCTCCACTTCTACCCTCTTGTACAGCTCTCCAGCATTTCCTCTGCCCCATGTTTGTAACTGTACCTTCAACTGTCTCCCCTAAAACTCTAGAATTCCCAGTGTAAACTCTACTGCATCTCCAGACCCCTCTCCACCTCTAAGATGCTTTAAAAACTCATCTTTGACCATCCTTTTGGTCTTCTGCTAATGCCTCCTTATGCAGCTCCACATCAAATTTTATCTGATAGCTCCTATAAGAGCTTTCTACAAAAATGAAGGTACAATATTAATACAAGTTGAGACCTGTGCAGTTCTGACAGTCTAATTACCCAGTGAAAGAGCTCAGCCATGTTTTATTAGTTTCTTTGAAAGCTGGCTATGCCAGAGCAAGCTACAAATATACTACAGCTCCACCATAGATTGTCTGTGGCCAAATCCAAACCATTGTCACGCATCATCTTTGCATTTAGTAAACAAATTGCCAGTTTGCTGGAATGATAATAGATGCAATACTTGAATAGCAGAGTGTTCTGTTTACTTCCTACTAACAGTCCTTTCGGAAGGCGTGGGGAAGGAAACAAAAAAGTTACTGCCAAGCTTCCCTCTAGTAATAAAGTTCTGCTTCACAAAATCTACAGTACAAGGTATACAAAAGATTCGGGCAAATAAGTTACACAAATTACTATCTTACTTTCAAGCAGACCCTTCAACTTTACACAATTTATGGAGTGGATAGAAATTAAACTCCAAGTTACATGAGGAAATAAATTACACTGACTGTCAGCAGTTAGTATTACTCTGGAAAAGGTCCATGAAATTCAGCAACTGACTGATGTTTTTTAACCAGACTACAAATTTTTAATTAAACAAGTTGTCACAGAGCCCACGCTCAACCACAAACTCTGAGAAATCAGAAACCATTACAAAAGGTATCTGGATCATACATCGAACTAGTACAGGGGATTCTGCTACAGTGGTTGTTCCTGCAACATGAATTGGCTATAACGTGACTGACAAATAGGGAAACTATCTAGACAAATGTCTAAAACGCGATATAACGTGATTCCATCAGTGCATATCAACATCACAAGCATTTTGCGGGCTTTGTCCTAAGCATGCACAATGGGTTAGCGCTGAAAGAGCGCCTACATCAGGCGATCATTGTACTGTGAGAATACAGTACTCCTTTTTTTTTGCAAATTCTGTTGTGTTACCACAAAATGAAGGACAAAGTGACAAGAATGTTAGCAAGAAGCCTCCTCGTGGTAAAATTGCGGGTGGTGAACATAAAAGAAAGGCTATAACATTGGAAGAGAAGCTAGATGTTACAAAATGTTTTGAGCATAATGAGAGAACATGACGTAGATCACCTAACAGGAATAAAGGAGTCTATTTATTCTGCATTGTTAGTAATACTGCGAAGATTAAAGCAAGCTGTATTGCTGGAACAAGTCTGAGTGCTAGCAAATCTGAGAGGTCATGGATAAAGGAACTGGAGGAAATGGAGTGGCTTCTAAGTTTCAAACGAAAAGGTGATCAGGGACCACATTTCTCACTATAAAACAAAAGGCCTTATCAATTTGCTAAGATCTCACAAAAAAAGCTGAAAATCCCACAGATGTGCCTGCCTTTAGTGCTAGATGTGCCTGCCTTTAGTGCTAGCTGTGGCTGGTTTGCTGGTTTTAAGAACCATCATGCTTTTCATAATGAAAAGTTATGCGGCAAAGCTGCCAGTGCAGACGAGGAGCATGCAATGGCTTTTCCCTCTAAAGTAAAATTAATTGACGAAGAAGGCTACAACTTATTTCAAATTTTCAATTTGGATCAGACAGGTCTATTCTGGAAGCGAATACCATCAACAACCTACATTTCTATGAATGAAGCACATGTTCCACGACTTAAGGTGCCGAAGGATCGCATGACTGTGTTGCTGGGTGCCAATGCCAGTGGGGACTTAAAGCTTAAGCCTGTGGTGGTGTACCACTCTGCCAACCCACGAGCCTAGAAAAGTTACCTTAAGTCTACTCTAGGTGTCTACTTTAGGTCAAGAAGAAGAGGTTGATGGGCAAATTATTTCTGACCGTACTGATGTTTTGGAAGATGTTTTCAGAAAGTACTGGAGGAAAAAATTTGGATTTCAAGATTCTCCTCATCCTGGATAATGCGCCAAGCCATCCTCCCACCATTAGTGAGAGGTCTGAAAACATCAAAGTGCTACTTCTACCCCCAAACACAACCTCTCTCTAAAGTTTTTTGAGATTATTTGTAGCTCAGGTCATGGATAAGGTTGTAGACTTGCTCACCGAGCCAGTGTGTTTGACTGCAGATGTTTTGTCACCCTGCTAGGTAATATCATCACTGCACCTCCAGTGAAGTGTTGGTGTTCTGTCCCACTTGTTATTTATATGCCTCAGTTTGCTGGCATGGTTGGCATCACTTCTCTGCCACAGACCACAAGATGACACAACATGGCCACACACTAGTCACCCTACCGTACATCAGAGACATATCAGGAGATGACCACAGGACTATCCAGAGCCTTAGGTATCAGGGTGGCCCACAAACCAACCACCACCCTGCGACAGCTAGTGACAAACGTAAAGGATCCCATACCCACAACCAATAAAACTAACATAATATACAAAATACCATGTAAGGACTGAGAAACACTACATAGGCCAAACTGGAAGAAAATTGACAATAAGGGTACACGAACACCAACTAGCCACCAAGAGACGCGACCAATTCTCACTGGTCTCAATACACACGGACAGAGAAGGACATGAATTCGACTGGGGCAACACATCCATAATAGTATAAGTCAAACACAGACATGCCAGAGAAGTCCTGGAGGCCTGGCATTCCAACTGGAACTGCATCAACAAACACACTGAACTGGACCTGATGTACAAACCGCTGAAAAACAGAACCGGAATTGATGCCAACCACCCCAGCAAACCGAAGCATATAAATGACAAGTGGGAAAGAACACCAATGTTTCACTGGAGGCGCACTGACAATGTTACCTAGCAGGATGACAAAATGTCTGCAATCAAACACACTAACTTGGCGGGCAAGTCTACAACCACAACTTCTCTCCTTCAACCCATGGATCAGGGTGTAATAGCAGTGTTTAAAGGTGACATTTAACAGGCTGATTGCAGCCACTGAGAGGGATAAAGACAGTGTTCTTCAATTTTGGAAGAGCTTTAACATCAAGAATGCAATTGACATTATCATGGAGGCCTGGGGTGATGTCAGTAAGGACTGCTTGCAGGCAGTTGGCGGAAGCTTCTCCCAGAGTTTTTTCAAGATTTTAAAACCTTTGATCCATCAGAGGAGCTCCCAAGGATCAAAGAAGATTGTGTTGATCTTGCAAAGCAAGTTGGATTTGAAGAAGTGGAGAGTGAGGATGTTGAAGAGCTGCTCGAGTCCCACTGTGAAGATCTTTCTACAGCTGATCTACAACAACTTGTCGCTGAGGTGGGGAAGTGCAAGCTGGAGATGAAGTAGTTGTAGTCCAGGATGCAGTACCACGAAAGCTTTCCACTTCTGTTTTGTCTTCTATCCGGAGAGAAATTGAGAAGCAGTTGCAGCTGTTAGATGGCAATGATTACAATGCAGAACGCAGCAGGGCACAGTTTGTGGAATAAGATCTTATTTGGTACCCTATGAGCAGCTTCTTCATGAAAGAAGAAAAAGAGCAAAGCAGCAAAAACTGGAGTCGTTTTTAAGCCAACCCCCAAGTAACATTCAGAAGACAAATGAACCACAGTCATCCACTTCTGAATTAACTACCTTTTGCCCTAACTCTGCAACCACAACTGCACCTGAAGGTGGTGGTGGTGATGATGATGATGACGACAACGATGACAAAAACCCTCAGCCCCTGCATTAACAACACAGCAACCTCAAAACCTCCTCCCTCCATCAAGTAATCTTGACATTTTTTTCAAGATAAGATGTTAAATTTACTTTTATTTCATTATTAGATATGACTATTAGGCTTTTGAGTGATTTTGAGTCATTTTTTTTGCTGACCTGCCCTAACCCCACTTTTCCCATAAGCCCCGTTTTTTCTGTAGCACAATTTTCTGTAATGTTTGCACAGGAACATGCTATAGCAAAACCTCCATTTGATTCCAGAACACCTGGCCCACAAACACATAGTAATATTTTTCAGGCTAATGTGAAATACTGACACTACATCAACAGGTTGATGGCAGGAGGATAAAAGAACATGGCAGTCTTTGTAACATCTTGAGCGTAGACGTATCGAAAAGGCTTTTAATCTTGTTGTAACCTCACACTATTTCCTCTTGTGCAAACAGATATGTGAACTTACAATACTTATCTATAAAGTTGGTATCAAACCATGAAATGCATCTATCCTGAAAGGGAGGACAACCCCTGGATGAAATTTTTAAGTGCTCTTACCTTGATCTTCAAATTGCTCAGCATTTGGATGATTTTATTTTGAAAAATATTGAGTGAAAACTTCTCAATATGCTAGATTCAAGAGATACCACCTAAATTTTCAGAATTCATTCGGACAAAATTCCAACCTGTCAAAGATCAAATTAACTTCAATTGAAATTTATCTGATACATTGCTTGAAATTATTAGGGACTGCTACCAGCTAAATGAAAAAGCTTAAACACAGACAACAAACTTTTAAAAGCATGGATGCAGTCATTACTTTGCAGGAAGTTCTGAAAGTTCCACCCCCAGGGAATTACTATCTTCATCAATATAACATTGGGAAAGGAGTAAATTCTTTCCATGATAACTTTTGAACAAAATATTGCTGACAATCTTTCAGGAACACCAGTTTGGTGCAGCGGTGGAGTACAATAATGATGAAAAACGAAATAAGTTTGATAAAACGATTCTCAAGTTTCTACTGTATGAATTAGTCAGCAACACTTCCTCAAATGACACCATCAGCATTACTTAGAAATCATACAGTAAAAACAATGTTCATACTATTTACAAGTTTTAAAAACAGTGGATATTAAAATATTAGATTTAACTGGCTTGATGTTAAAGTGTACCACGATAATCACAATGTAGCATTCCAGGTGAAGAACCTAGTTAGCCTAATCCAGTTCAATTATTTTGTCACTATTACAAGGGAATGGATTTATCATGAACAACAACTTGCAATTATAGATATTTTTAATCTACCTATCTGTTCAGATGTGTTGTGACATACACATGGGGCATCAACCCGGGCCTCCTGGCCCAGAAGTACAAACACAACAAATGCACCACAAGAGCCCTCAACTTGCATTTCCTTAGCTCCTTGAATGCTGGAAAATATCCTAAGGCATTTCACAAGAGCCTTATTAAACAAATATTTGACATCAAGTCACATGAGGATATTAGAAAAATGACCAAAAGCCAGGTACAAGAGGTAGGTTACAAGAGCTTTGTAAAAGAAAGGTAAAAAAGGTAGAGAGGTGGAGGAGCTTAGAGATGGAATTTGGCAAGTTCACAGCCATCAAAAGCAAGAAGGATTAAAAAGTGCCGAAACTCCAGTGTCCATAACTTGATGAGTGTAGAGTTCTCAGAAAGTTGTAGGGCTGGAGGAGGTTACAGATTAGGAAGGAGTGAAACAATGGAAGGATTTGAAAAAAAGAGAATTTTAAAACTGAGGCTTTTCAGACAGGAATGAGAAGTGAATGGGATTTGGCGTAAATTGGGATTTGGGCAGAGCTTCATGGGTTCAAGTTTAAGCAGGATGGATCAAATGCATAGTGGCATAAAATCATTCAGCACAAAAAGGTAGACACCTGTACAAGGTTAGTGTGAAGACAGAAAGAGAGAGACAGAAAAGAGGGGGGGACCGTGCTGCAAGCATGCACTTTTAATCCTGTCATTTTATTCTTCATTCTGAAATCCTGCTTTGAAATCCACATTTTAAATTACTTCACCTTTCTTGCTGAGCAATGTTTGCAGTACCCAAAGATTTCCTTAGCTGAACTTCTATCACAGCACTGGTAACCAGAATTTGTAACTAAAATCCATCAGGCTAAATTAGAGTTGTAAGATAAGTATGGACAAGAATTTGTGCCTTTCATGGAGAATCCTGTTGTTACATATAATAAAAGATCAGAAATTGTTGGGCAGAAGTGGGAGAGAGAGATAATCTAGAATATAATGATCACAGACAGACACTGAATGGAATGGTAAATTGTTTGGGCTTGGTAGGTTGAATGGCTTCTCTCATTCTGGATTTTGCAATTCCTGACTTAACTATCCGTTTTAAGGTTAAACAATATCTTAAAAAGATCATTAAATAGGAGTCTGATTCAGAACAACAGACATTTCAAATTTTATCCTCTCTCTCGAAGGTTGCAGTAAAGAAACACAGCAAGATTCCAGCATAGGGCTAGCGTATGTTTTTCTTGAATGCCCACATGCACCAAGATTGAAAATATTCTTATTTTACAGAAGTCTAAAGACTTATGCCTATTGTAAACCAAGAGAAAGCAGTTTAAAAGGTATGCAATTACAAAATCTGACTCTTATGCAATATATTTCAACTTTCGCTAAAGATCGCATTACACATTGTTTCCATTGCATCTCAGTGAAGGAGAACCTTCACATTACGCGTACCAAGATGTGGAACAAACAGGATAAGTAAACTTCTGTGATTACTTTATTTAACTGTTTCGCACAATTTTACTTGGTTTCTGACAAGTTGCACATATTGGTAGTAAATGAATATAAACCCCTTGCCAATCAAAATAAATACAATGGTGATAGGATATCCTTAAAACTAAATAGGAGTGTGTATGGTGCAGTTTCCACTCAGTTTTGCAATTGACAGCAATGCAACTTGCACGAAATCAGTGTAATTCATGCAAACGAACACTGAATTTTAAGCGTAAATTACATTTCGTGCAACTGGAGTTCCATAATCCTTTGCACTTGTTTAAAATTGTGCTACAACCTGGCTTCACCTCCAAGACTGGCCATACCCACAGATCCATCACAACTGGGTGTTGACATTATTTATGCCTGTTTACAGTTCTTTGAAAAAGATATGAGAAGTTAAACTAATTTCTTTGGGTACAAGAATACATATAGACATGATCAAAAAATTTTTAATTGTATTTTCTTAAATTAACCCATAATTATTCACAATTTCTGGTTTTTAATTTGAAAGTAACTTCTTGTGACAAATGCACTTTCAGATGTATTAATCAGACTTTACCAAGATACCAAACTAAGTGAGTTTCAGCATGAACTTCAGAGATTAAAAACGATTTAATTTGCTAATTATAGCCAAAGCAATGCTCTTAGCATTTTTATTTTGAAAAGTTGTACAATGCTAAATTAATCAACTTACCTTGTTTATTCTCTTACTAGTTTGAATTGCTGGAACCTGTATAGATTATTTGTGAAATTTGATTTTGTTACCTGGATATAGCATGGTTTAATGTATAAAAGGTTAAGTTTTTCAAATGTTTCATAGTGTACCGACAATCACACTGTATATTTCATAACAGCTTTCTGAATGAAGCAGTCATCAAGTGAACAAATGACACATTACCCAGCTTGCTCAATACTGGAAACCACAACATTTTAGGCCTCTGATTAGGCCAAATCTCTGGGATCAGTGAGCGTACGCCTTGTTGGTAAGCAATCCCCAGATCAGTATACTACCACTGACAGAATCCTTCCACCCTACCAGGCTAGTCAGTATCCAGTACCAGGAGGCTGAAACATTTTTGTTGAAATCTAGCTATCTATTAAGGCAGATCCTTAATTACCTTTTGCTACAGTTTCCTGATTAACAAGGAACTCAATCTTCAACTAAATGAACTAGTTACCTGAAAGGGGATGTTAACAAACCAGCTATGGATCCAAGAAATGCTGCCACTAAAGGCAGCCATTTTATTAACATTTTTCAACTTAAATGGGGAAATTGCATATGGGTAGTTGACACCCAAAGCACCAAAATGCAAGCACTTCCTGTGGAGCCGACAGATCACAGTGTGAAAATGTAAGATTTTGTCAATCAACTCCAAAATCAACTGCCCTACTAAGAATGAACACCAAGAGGAAGTTCACCAGTTGCAAGTTGAAAATTCAGTAAAGAAAAGTTACAGCTGTAGTAAACATGCAAGAAATGCTCCCAAAGACCAGGCATCAATAAAACAAACTAAGATGCAAATTCATGGACCAAAAAGACTTTTAAAATGTCCACTGCAGAGACAACGACTCAAAGAGAAAATAAAACCAAAGTTATAACAAGTATATTCAGTAAATTAGATAGTGCTGCTGAAAATCACCTAAATCAAAGTTGTTGTGGCTTTTATTTCACAGCTGACCCCAAAGAATTGTTCATGAAAGAGAATAGGAAATGCTGGAACTCACAGGCTAGTCAGTATCCATGTAAAAATAAACTTATAATTTGATTTGCACTCATCTTCTGAAAAACAGTACATTTGA
>NW_025971207.1:0-10973 GCF_021869965.1 Rhincodon typus | reverse complement strand
CAGCCCTGCACCTTGTTGTCTCGGATTCTCCAGCATCTGCAGTTCCTGCTATCTCTGATTCCTATTCTCAATTGGCTGCAGGGTGGGAACCAGGGTGTAGGATTAGAGATCAGTGGCACAAGTATCTTGGAGAAACAGATAACACTTAAGTAAAAAGTAATGAAATGTTAGGTGGGGGCCAGAGTAAGAGGGGAATGGAATAGGTCAAAATTAGGTTCACAGGAATAAATATTGCGGAACTGTCAAGTTATTTAAATGACCATCTCTTTAATTTTTCTTTTATAAAGTAGGCTTCATATGTTTGTGAAATGAAATGAATCTGCTTGCAATTAGAATAGCGGATTTTTATTGAGTAACCAGAAGTGCCATTCTCTTCACTTTCACTGTTTTCACATTTTTAACTTCATTGTCCATACACAAAAATCTAGATAAATTAATCTGGGGTACATTGCTTGTCATGGCATTTTGCTATTACAAATGAGAAATAAGTTGTAGGAAGTTGAGAGAGAAAGTGTAAAAGGAAATAAGAGAGGGTAAGAGAGAGTCTGAGAAAATGGCTAACAGCTACAATGAAAGAGAATTCAAAAGACTATAAAGTCATTTAAATAGTAGAAAGAGCTGCAAGAGAAGGGTGGGACTGACCATAAAATGATCTATGCATAAGGCAGATGACATGGCTGAGGTACTGAATGGGTACTTTGTCTCTTCCTTTAATAAAGAAGATATTACTGAAATCATTGTGAAAGAGGAGATCTTTTAGATATTGGATGACCTACCAAATGACAAAGAAGAGGTATTAGAAAGACTGATCATACTTAAAAGTTGATAAGTAACCAGGACTAGGATGGATGCACAAAGGAAATAAAAATTGGAACTGTGGAGGTACTGGCCATAATCTTCCAAATATTCTTGGATACAAACAGTTTTGAAGAATTGAAAATATTACAGTCTTGTTCAAAAGTCACCAACTACAAGATAATCACTTAATCTTGGTGATAGAAATGGTATTCTTTGAATTCATAATACGAAACAAAATTCACATCTGCTTAGACAAGTGTGAATTCATAAATTAAGCCACTTAGAATTTGTATTTCAGGCAAATCGTGTTTCACTAATCTGACTGAATTTTTTGATGAGGTAACAAAGAGTTGATGAGTGTATGCAGTTGATGCAGTGAACTTACATTTCCAGAAGTGACTTGGCAAGAGGTCCAAATACAAGTTTGCTAGAAAGGTTGAAGAATATGGAATCAAAGAGAATGGTGGCAGCATGGATACAGAGTAGGCATAGTGACAGGCAGAATAGTAGTGGTGAATGGTTTTGTTTTAGACTGGAGGACTGTGTACAGTGTGGTTCCCCTGGGGTTGTGGTAGATCCACTGCTTTTCTTGATCTGCATTAATGACCTAGACTTGAGTGTGCCGACTAGAATTTCAAAATATGCAGATGACATAAAACTTGAAATTATTGTGAACTGTGTTGTGGAAAGTGGTTACCTTCACGAGAACATGGACAGGCTTGTGGACTGGGCGTACATGTGGCAGATGAAATTTATTGCAGTGATGTGTAAAGTGATATGGTAGAGTGAGGAGTGACAGCACAAGATAAAGGCTATAATTCTTTAAGGACTGGTGGAAAAGAGAGGCTTATAGGTATAAGTTTGAAAATGGCAGAATTTTTAACGGGACACTTAAAAATGCTTTCAGGATAGTTTGCTCAATAATTTAGAGGCATACAGAACAAAAGCAAAGATCTTTCTACAACACTGACTCAGTGTCAAAGAAGTGTAGGCTTTAGAGAGGTTGCAGAAAAGATTTACAAGAATGGCTCCAGGGATGAGGAACTCCTGTTTCATGAACAGAGTTTAGAAACTTGCACTGTTCTTCTTGGAGAGGAGATGGTAGTGAGGGGATTTGACGGAAGTGTTCAAAATCACAAGGGAATGAACACAGTAGAAAGTGAGAAACTTGTGCCATTGGCAGAAGGATTGAGAATCAGAGGATACCAATTTAAAGTGAATGACAAAAAAGTCAAGGATGGCAATGAGGAAAGACATTTTGACACAGTGAGTGGGTTAGGATCTGGAATACATTGTCTGAGAGGGTAGAGCTAATTCAGTTACAGCTTTCAAATGTTAAAGTTTGTGAGACTGAGTGAATTGCTTCATAAGCTGGTGAAAGTTAAAGTTTAAGATGGAGGTGATAACAGCATGGATGAGAGATTCAGCAGTTGGAGCTGTGTAATATTACAAAGTGAAGTGGAGATTTTGGTAATGAGGGGAATATTAGTCAGGGTGAAATGTAATACTGAGTTTGTGCTGAGGTAAGTAAATTGCACCAAGAGCTAATGTACAAGGAAAGTAAGTCTATTCAGATGACTTCAATCAGTTAATGTTGTTGCAGAAGATTATTTCCAGAACTTGATGTCGACCAATGTAGCTACAGTTCTGGTGCTTGAACTGATGGCAGAAAGAAGTTGTCCCCACAATGTTTTAGAACATTATCAAGCAGTAGTGTAAATATAAAGAACAGCAGTGGACAAAGATTGGAGCCAGTGCTATAATACAGGTACAGAGTGAATGTCTCCCTCGTGTAACCACACCAGCTGTGAACTAACAAAGTGCAGTGCCCATTTTTGATGATTGAGGGATACAGTATATGCTTGTTGAGAAAATATGAGAGTACCTAACATATTAACCTCAATTTCTGATTCTAATCTTTGTCCTGCAATGCTCAAAATAAGGCTGAAAAGAGAAAGTAATAGACAGGAGAACTGGGGACATGTTTAGACAGGAGTCACCTGTCTATGTATCCTTCCAGTGTTGGTTAGGTGCTGCTGAGATTTCAGTGGTGTCTGATGCAACAAGTGAAGCCAGCCACCCCTAGACAAGGAGCAATGTTTTGGATAAGAATAGTTGACATTTACTTCTGGTCACACCTAGAGATGCCTCCTCTGCGCTGGGTAGTACCTGTACAACATACTCACAATAAGCAGCCCAAACGCAGTGTTACAAATTAAATTATCTGAGTCTAAAGTTTAAAAGAAATGACCAGGTCACCTTGTAAAATCTTCCCAGTTTGGACACGTTCCTCACAATCCGGCCTGATCTCAGATCCTTCAGAATGTTAGTTTTCAAAGTATGATATTTCAGCAGTTTTACTTTTTGGTTAGGCCCTCAAGATGTGTAGAATAAAGACGTAGAAGAACAGGTAATCCATAACACCAAGATATGCTATATGTGTGCAATGCATGCTATATTTGTGCACACTCCTTCAGAACCAACATAGCTTACATTCAAATCTATAACGTGTGTAGATTGTATTCATTTGAAGAATTGTAATTCTATAAAGTGTGTGAATTCTCTTGGGTTGTAAGGCCACATGGATTGAAACTACCCAACCCCATTTTATATAGTACCCCGATAGCCTGTTGGAGCTGGATTTGAACATTGATGTGATATGCCGCCATGACATGAAATGGTATGAGATACTGATCTACCACTATCCCTCCATGAACTTATGTTAGCTCCCATAATATAAGGACAGGCCATGGGTCACAGAGCTGAAGAATTCAATGAATGTTTATTGCAGCACCTGATATCTGCATGTGTACATTACAATTGCAGGCTCTGTGTGTCTGACTCAAGCTAAACAATTCAGATGTAATGCAACATGCTTCCCTCAGCTTGCCATGCTGCAAGAGAACAGAGCTCAGCATGAGGGAGCCTGGGAGCTTTACACCATTAGGTCACTATTGTACAGGGATGAAATTATGAGCAAGTCCCTTATAGTCCCCATACTGCATACCAGCTGCAAGATGTAACACAAGCTATTGTGCCAATGCAGTAACCCCACTCCAGAATCCTGCTAACTCTCATGAACACTCTTCTGCAGACTTCTGTGGCAGATTAATGGCTATTTGCACCATTTGGTGTGAAACTGCAGAGCCGAGAATAGCAACTTAGTCAACCTACAGAAGGTGGACTGCAGCGGTACAAGAAAGCAACTCATCACCACCTTCTCAAGAGCAACTAGGAATGATAATAAATGCTGGCCAGCTAGTGATGCCCATGTGCTATGAGTAAAAGCAAAAAAAAAGGCTGAACTATCTATTCTTTGCCTGGACAACAGTTGGGCACACCAGTTAGATTAAGAGGGTAAGAATTGGTCAGTGTCCAGCTCCAAATTCCTATGTGGTGAGGCCTTTAGGAAAGTGGACACTGGGCACCAAAAAGATGGAGCTAACCTCTGCCCTCATTTGAAAATAGCCTGCTGTCTGAGCACATGAAGGATAGCCACTTGGCCAGGGAGACACTCATGGAGTCCAACTGCAACGAGGAGAAAAAGGGAAATATTGGAAGAAATCGATTCTGTAATGTAGCTACGGAAAGATGCATTGATACCCACACATTTAATAGCCCAGTGACATTGGTACAGAGGTCCAAATCTTTAATTTGGAGGTAATCTGTGTGAATTCATGCACTGTTGGTGAAACAGCGAGGGACCACAGTGAGAAGTGAGCTGCATTTGTTTCTGGTGACAGCAGCAGGGAAATAAAATCCAGCTTGGGTGGATTGGCAGAGCACAGACCAAGAATCAGCTCTGATTGGACAATTTTTGTATTTGGCTTTGGCTTGACCGCACTCCTAGGAATCCAAAGAAAACAACCTTTTGAGGAGAAAGAGCTTACTGGAGGATATGCAAAAAAAAAGACAGCTGAGCTTAAGGGCTTTACATGAACTGGGTAACATTTTCAAACAATGAGATAATACTTTTGGGCAATGTGTTTGTAATTATTTAGTATTGCAATACATGGTTTAGAACCTTTTGTTGATGTGGAGTGAATTTTTCATTTGTAAGCCATTCCCTATTTGTTTTATCCGTAGGAAATTGTTGTTCCCTTACATTAGAGGCTCAGTATTTGTCTACAATGTGGGGTATGGGCAGTAGGAGCCAATAATGAGCAAAGAGTTTTATCAAATTCCTAGCAATTTGGGTGGTCGGATTTGAGCGGGTAATGCTGAGAATTGTGGATATTTTAATAACATTCCTTTCAGAAATCCAGGGCACAGGAAGCACAGTAATAGTGCTCAACAGTGCAGCATGGAAATACAATCCAGGTTTGCTCAGACCGACGCAGCTGGCTGACCAGAGTCGGTTTCTCTTCTCTCACTGAAAGACAGCAGAATTTTATTGTTGCAGTTTGTGAGAGTATATACCAGGTTCTGTGGTGAGGCAGGTGTCCCCATTGAAAATCTCCCACTGCTCTCAGGCGTGGTTTTCCTATTCTCCATCACTGTTCAGTGACTTACCCTGAAAAGTTCACATGCAACCACTGGGTGAGGACAGGATTGGGTTCTGTGGTAATGCACTCCATAGTCGAATAGCATGGCCTTACGTTTTTGGCTTGCATTTTAAAAGCTGCAAATTGGGAGTGGTACTGAATAACTGCCAATGTCTGTTAGACGGTGTTCCAATTAAGAGTCATCTCCTTCAGGAGAAGGGAAGCAATAGTTGGCGAAAAACAGTTGCGACGTGTTTTGTTTCCAAAAAGTAACCTCAAAGTGGTTTAATGAATCCTGTTGAAAGTTTATAGGGCCATGAAAAATAAGTTGTGGTATTGCTATGAATAACATTTAATGGTCACTAGGAGACAGGATTGTGGTTGAGCATTGAAACAAGTCTGTGGGCAATTGTAAGAATTTACTTCAAAAGCTTTTTGAAAGGAGATCATTGCTTTTTTGGAAAAGGACAGAAATGATGCAAACTATCTATTAATAATAAAGACACTTACATAAACAATGGTACTTCATAGTGAAAGGAATGCATCTTGATGAGATTGGAGCTGTTAGAAAAGTTGCATGAAAACTTGTCAGACGATGACCATCCTTTAATGAAGATGCAACTTAAAACTGAAGATTTCATTGACTTTAGCCTGTCTAGACTTTAAGCAATGGCTGTGAAATGGCATCACCTCTTTTCTTTCCATATATTTGTCTTCCATCACCTTCAAGCATTACTTTCCAAAGTAACTATTTTAAGACAATAATATTTAAGCCTGCTCAGTGCGTGCTGCAAGGTTCAGCAGTTGTGGGTGCATCATGGCTGAGCACAATCCTTATTTTTCTTCCTTTGTTTCACTCTCACTCAAACTCCTTCCCTCCTTCCTTTCTTTCCCATTCCTTTCTTCCTCTCTCTTTCTGTCTGAGAAAACTACTCATCTACTATCTATCCATCATCAACTCTCATTGACACAGCAAGAGCCACTAGATTGCAGTCAGAAATAAGGGACTGTCCATATTTCTCCCTCTTCCCCTTTATTTAGCCCAATGCTAGTAAGGCCCATTGTAATGGCCCATGCTAATCTGTTAACTCAAGACACAACTGGAAATCTTCCTGTTCTGTTTATCTAAGTTCCACACTGCAGTAATAATTAATCATTAGAGGGTATTGATAGTTGATTAACTTTGAACCACGATTAAATAATTTATTTTACAAGTTGCTTTGAAGAAGACTGTGACACTGATTGGGATCAACCCTTTCTACTGTGATTGAACTATTTGTTTTTCTCACAGAAATTCCCAACTCTGTCTGGGATTTGTGCAGAAAAATGTAGGTTCCTGCACTTCTCCCTTAGGGAGTGCGTTGTTTCCTGTGTAAAGCTAACATTACATTAGATTCCGTGAAAAAACTGGGCTATTCAATGCGGGGACTATGAACACTGGGTCCAGGATATATCATTTTGACTGATCTAGTTACACTTTGAGATTTGATTCTTGTTAAGATTTGAGTTTTAATCAGTGAGGTATTTCCTTCTGAGCAAGCCAGTGGACACCTGTGCTTTGCTTTTTGGGTCAATTGGGAAGACGTAAGGTAGTAGTGGATTTCTCAGGAACATTTGTATGAATTTAGTGAAGACTTTTGGGAACATCTGCGCTTTCAAAGGAAGCTTTTTGGCCAAAGGGCTGCCTTATCAGACATGGATCAACAGTATTAGATTAAAAAAAGAGGGAGCACATCTGTTGACAATGAAATGAAATAATTCAACTGTTAAATGGCACATGAAAGTATTTTGTGTCCTCAGTCACAGCTCACTGAGTAAATTTGCCCAATGTGCAACAGGTCAGCAAAGATCTAGGTTTGTGCTGAGTTAACTGGAGCAGGGGAAGAGCAGGTACAGTTGGCTGCTGCATAGGTTCTCTAGGTGGGGGTGAAAACATTCAATTGGAGGTCACTCATAATAACCAAGAATAAATGGGAGTGTGGACAGTGGGGTGGGGTCATTCTGGGTTGTGATACCAATCAGTTTGCAGACATTTGGCACTGGAGTTTTGACCTCATTGGTGCTGGAATTGCGAAGGACTAAGCTAGGAGCAGCCCATTGGCTGGCATTGCTATTTCCCCACTCCATGCCACCTCTGTGTCTGAGGCAGAAGGGGGCCCTCAGATTGACCTTCCAGCTCTGACGGGGCCTGCCTGGCATCCTGAAATGGGCAGGGAGCCTGCCCTTTGTTATTACTTGGCTGCCTGAGGAAAATCAGCGACGTGTGGCTGTCTGCCCTGGGAGGAAAGTTCAGGACCAAGGAAGCATTCCCATCTCAGTTTGCCACCCTTGGAGGGAAAATCCTGCCCTTGGTGATGTCCCTAAAAAATGAGTGGGCTGACTGTCTAATTGAGGGACACTGCTGTCAGAGAGCGAAGGAGAGAATATCTGGGGGTGAGTTGCGCAGGGGATAGCAATTTCAGGAGAAAAGTTTAAAAAGAAACATTAGATCCCAATTCATGTAAGGGATGTACTTTGGATTTATAGATCTGTCAACTTGATTTATTATCAGCTGTTAAGTACAAACATTCAACTACCAGGCCTGCATTCTTTGTTAACTCCCTATCCTCAGTTAGTTTATACAGAGTTTGCAACAGGAATTTCTGATTGATGTTGAAATTGTCATTTTTCTCTCCCTCCCCCTCACCTTACTGAAAAAACCTATTTAGCTTTTTCGCACAAAATCTTATTTTACAGGACATATTGAATTGCGCTGCATTTTCTGTACAAACCATCATAGGTACCAGCACCCATCTGTGTCCCTGGTGGCAACAATAGAGCAGCATTGTAAAAATCTCGACTCTGGCAACAATCCACCAGTTAGACTAGCTGGACGGTATCAGAAAAACATGCTGCTCTGCATGAGAGTGCGGAGTATCTAGCCTGCCCACAGCCAGAAACTATCAACCTGCACTGCCAAAATCAAAAAGATTTATATTGACACAAATCCATTACACCAGGTTTCTGTGGCTTGTATCCAAACGAAGAAAGAGTAGGCAGAGGAGGTTTATTGGAATTGGAGACTGGCTGATGTTCGTTTGACATTCACCCTGTTTTTCAATGGTCCAGTGTATGCTGCGGACAAAGTGCTTCAACTCAGATGAAATAGGTACTCGGGGTTGTTAGCTACATGATGAATTACTGCTCAAGGGGGACCTGAAAAGACTCAACAATTTCCAGGTGTGACGTGTTTTCTTCTGTCGCTACTAGATTTTCAGGGTTCCTTGTGCTATTTGTATTTTTGTTCTTGGTGTTGTCCGATCAATATTAAAGAGGGTTTGCCAAGGGCAATTACCATACCTGAGAGTTTTTTTGTAGGAACGTGAGTGTGAATGGTAATGGCTCCAGGCAAGGGGCATAGACGTGTACTAGTGAACATGTCCACCTCTCTACTCCTTACACTCACATGTATGGATAGAGACAGCCATGGCTCAGTTTGACATTGTGAATGTGCTCGGGTAAGGTGTGCCAATGAGCCCTGTGGCACAGTGCATATGTTTCATTTGTACAGCAATTGGACACAAACTCCAATTTTTCATGAAAGTTCCTTTATCTCATCTACAGTTACATTGAGGATACAGCTGGGCTTTAATCATTTAAATCCATCTCAGTGCAACATGGCTTAAGAGACCAACGATCAGGTTATTGTCTTAAGCAGTTAAATTCTTTGATGCCTGCCCAAACTTCCAAAATCATTTTTGTTAAATCAGTGTCCTCGAGGGAATGATTTCTGTGGATCCCTTTTGAGTGCTCGTATGCCAAACAATTTCTTTTTCTGGTCCTCTTAAAGGATTACGCTGCACAGTGCTCGAAATGGAACAGCACAAAATGTCTTTGATCCAAGTATCCACATGTACGGTTGATGTGGGCAGCATAAACATCGTGCTGGGGCATTGCTGTTTGGAGACTGGGAGTTTGAAGCACATATCGTCTGGCATTACAAGTTCAAGTGAACCATTGATATGTCAGTTGCTGCTTCAAGTGGTCTGAGGGTCTCTTTGTGGGAGTTGAGTCAAATTGTCATTTTTGTATTTGCAATCATGAAGCAAAGTACTTGATAACAATAACATCGCAATAATACCATTTGTGATCTGAACAGACTATTGTGTCTCTTGTACTACTTTAGTTTCTTCAGGGACAGACAAAGCAATCCCACCAAATCTCAGATGGTTGGTCACCAAGGGTGAAGTTCAGAATCATTAAGCCGTTTTATTTCAAAGCAAGTGAACATATGGAGCATCGGTAATGATCACATTTGCTTTGTTCAATAATGCATGAGAGGATCTGTATAGAACCATTCAGGTTTATTGCACACAGATAAACCATTTGGCTCATAATATCTGTTATGTCTTTGGTGCAATCTAAACCTAGTCCCATCCTCCAGTTTTCTTCCATTATTCTGGAACATTTCCTCTTAAAGAAGATATCTACTAGCTCTTCTTCCAACATTTCTGATCTTTATGAGCCATCACATGAGGAATTTTTAAAATACAAAACACCCCTCCAAAAAAAATCCTTTACTAAATGAAGAGATACCACCAGTCTAACTGAGATCTCCTAACTCAGCACCACTCAAGGATCAACTTTGGGTTCTTTCTAGCCCACATGCTTCACTATTGCAGTTGTTTATACATTCACGATCTGAGACATAGGAGATAATGGGAACTTGCCAGATGTAAATCACTCTGCAGGACCCTGACAACTGGTTAAGAAGAGTTTTACCCAATTGTTTTATTGCATTTGATTCCGAAGTTACACTATCGCAATACAACCCTTTCACTGCCTTTGAAGAAATGCCAAGCGATTATACTTGCAATAGCGTTAAATGTTTCATTACTTTCTTGCTGATAACTGGCAGATAGTTCCTGAAAGAGTTAAATGACATTGCATAAGCTGTGGTCATCAAAATGTTCCTGGAAGGAGCTCAGTGTGTGTCCTCCAAGTTCTGCATGTGTTCACCAGCGGGTGATTGTTCAAAATGTTGGCAGCATGTAGCTAATGTTATCATACATAGCTGATCTTAAGTTGAGCCTAATGGTCTATTGTGAGACTCTCAGATGGAATGAAATTAACTAATATGTAATAAACTATTTGTTGTTCATCAAGATTGAACCTGTATTCTGCTGAAAATCTCCCATATGCTATCAATAGCTTAGACTGATCCCAACAAGGGGAATTGGTGGCTGTGAACTGATCCAAGGCCTCCCAGATGGTTCCAGCAGAAACCAGCATACACAAAAAAAGATTCACTGTAAGAAACGTGCTAATTTTTAGATTTCTTTGCCGGCTTTCTTTTACAGCTCAATAAGTACGCTTGGGTTCCACTTTAATTATGAGTGCTGATTTAAGGAGCTTATGGAGTAAACAACTAAAGATTCATTTTTATGAAGCATTGATTCAGTGCAGTGGGCTGGTAGTAGTCATTGAACTTGAGGAGTGCTAATGATACACACTTTCATCATTTCAGTAGCTTGCAAAGAATTGAGAGAAGACAATTCTGATCTGTAGGAATGCCATTAAAGGGTAGAAAAACTGTCTTGTGAACTCTTGATATGTTTACATGCAACTACCAGACTCTAAACAATGCCTAAATGTTTCTAAGACAACAAGGTGCAGGGCTGGATGAACACAGCAGGCCAAGCAGCAGCATAG
>NW_025971206.1:0-10973 GCF_021869965.1 Rhincodon typus | reverse complement strand
AAACTGATGGCAACCCGTTATAGCTACCGCATTCAACTGCTTACATTACAAACAGCAGAACTAACGCATTACAGACAGGGCTAAATGATTGCAAGATCAACAGACCAACTATCCTGCTACAACCAGTCATAAATGGTGATGGGGGCAGTAGGAACTGCCGATGCTGGAATCTGAGATAACAAGGTGTAGAGCTGGATGAACACAGCAGGCCAGGCAGCATCAGAGGAGCAGGAAAGCTGATGTTTCGGGTCTGGACCATTCTTCAGAAAAAGGGGAGGGGAAGAGAGCTCTGAAATAAATAGACAGAGGGGGAGGCGGTGTTAGAAGGTAGATAGTGGAGCAGATAGGTGGAGAGAGGACGGACAGGTCAAGGAGGCGGGGATGAAGCCAGTAAAGGTGAGTGTAGGTAGGGAGATGTGACGGGGGTTGGTCAGTGAGGAGGGAGGGGCGGGCAGGTGGGAGGGAACACGGACAGGTCCAGGAGGCGGGGATGAGGCTAGTCGAGGTGAGGTGAATGTCGGTATGAAGTGGGGGTGGGTGTTGGTCAGTGAGGTGGGAGCGTAGGTGTTCCACAAAGCAGTCTCCAAGCATCCTTTTGGTTTCCCCGCTATAGAGGAGGCCACATCGGAGACAGCGGATACAATAGACCACATTAGCGGATATACAGGTGAATATCTGTTTAATGTGGAAGGTTTTCTTGGGGCCTGGGATGGAGGTGATGGGGGAGGTGTAAGGGCAGGTGTAGCACTTCCTGCGGTTGCAGGGAAAGGTGCCAGGGGTGGTGGGGTTAGTGGGGAGTGTGGAGCAGACGAGTGAATCGTGGAGTGAGCGGTCCCTCCAGAAGGCAGATAAGGACGGGGAGGGAAATATATCCTTGGTCGTGGGGTCAGATTGCAGGTGGCAGAAGTGGCGGAGAATGATGCATTGGATCCGGAGATTGATGGGGTGATATGTGAGGACAAGGGGAAGTCTGTCTTTGTTTTTATTGCGGGGAGGGGGTGTGAAGGCTGAGGTGTGGGAAACGCAAGAGATGCTGTCGAGGTCATTTTCGACCACTGTGGGGGTGAAATAGTCTGTGAAAAACGAAGACATCTGGGATGTCCTGGAGTGGAACACCTCATCTTGGAAGCAGATGCGGCGGAGGCGAAGGAATGGGAATAGGGGATAGCATTCTTGCAGGAAGGTGGGTGAGAGGAGGTGGAGTCTAGGTAGCTGTGGAAGTCGGTGGGCTTGAAATAGATATCAGTTTACAGGCGGTTACCAGAGATGGAGACAGAGAGGTCCAGGAAGGAGAGAGAGGTATCAGAGATGGTCCAGGTGAACTTAAGGTTGGGTTGGAAGGTGTTAGTAAAGTGGATGAACTGTTCAATCTCTTTGTGGGAACACGAGGCGGCGCTGATACAGGCATCGATGTTACGAAGGAAGAGGTGGGGAATAGGGCCAGTGTAGCTGCAGAAGAGGGACTGTTCCACGTACCCTACAAAGAGGCAGGCATTGCTTGGGTCTGTGCGGGTACCTATGGCCAGCCCTTTCGTCCGTAGGAAGTGTGAGGAGTTGAAGGAGAAGTTGTTAAGGGTAAGGACGAGTTTGGTTAGGTAGATAAGGGTGTCGGTGGAGGGGGACTGGTCGGGCCTGTGGGACAGGATGAGGCGGAGGGCTTTTAGGCCATCTGCATGGTCAGTTAAACAGCTCCCTGGAGGAGAGGGTTCCAGAAATATCCCCATCCTAAACAATGGAACAGCCCTGCACATCAGTACAACTTCAAGGACGTAGTATCCGCACCATCCTCACCCAGAAGTATCAAGTTGATGATTCACCTCACCGTCATCATGACATCCACAAAATCACAGATGCCAGTCTTCAACCAATTAGATTAGCTGCACATGATACCAAGAAAAAGATAATAAAGTAAAGATACGAAAAAGATAACTGGCCCTGATGCCATTCCTACAATAGGATTGAAGACATGTGCTGCACAATAAGCCGTGCCTCTGGGGGAAGCTGTTTCATTCCAGCTCCAACTCTGACATCTACCTGGCAATGTGGAAAATTTATCAGCTACGTTCAGTTTCCTAAGAGGAGCATAATTGCAATCTGACCAATTGCCATGCTCTTAGTCTCATCACGATTATCAAATTGTTGGAAGTTGCTTATGACAGAGCTGTCAAGCAGCACAGAAATAACCTGCTCCGCGTGGTTTCTGATAGTTCCCCATGGGGACATGGTGCTGTTGTGGAAATATCATTGGATTTCTAATCCAGACTAGGCTAATGCTTTGGCAGCTGGGTGATGTTAAAAACAATTAATAAAATATCGAAATCTCAAATCTGGTGTCAGTAAAATTGACCTTGAAGCCAATATTGATTGTAAACATTAATTTTCTTCACCAACATACTTTCAGGATGCAAATCTACCGTGCTGTCGTGGTCTGGCCGAAAAGCCTCTCCAGACACACAGACATGTGATGAACTCTTCAATGTTCTCTGGAACAGCCAAGCAAGACAATCAATTGTATCAAACTGCTCTGACATCTTAAAGGATAAAACCAGACGGAACACCCAGCATCGGTATCGGGAAAGGGAAAATGAAACACAGTCGTGTCGAGCCTACAGCGGCCTCCTTCCTAACATCTGAGAGCTTGTGAGAACATTTAAAGAGCTTTCCCACAAACGGCACAGAAATATCGGGAAAGAAGAAGGCCATTCAACCCATTTAGCGTTCCCCATTCTTGCTCATGGCTGAACATCTCTTCAATGCACTTCTCCCACACAGTGTACATATCCCTTAATGTGATTAATCATTGGGAAAAAAATACAAAATAGGAACTGCAGTAGTCCCTTCTGTCCATTGATTTTCCTCCACCACTCAACATAATGATGCTGATCCTTTATCCCCATTCCATACTCCTGTCCTCTGCCCATCCATTCAGTGTCTAGAAATCCTTATTTACTAGAAATCCTTATTTATATTCACTGCCTGGCTTCCACAACCTTGTGTGGCAGAGTATTCCCCAGGTTTACCAGTCTCTGTGTGCAGACATTAATTCTCATCTCAATGCACAGTGGCCTGCCTGTACCTAATACTGTGGCCCCTTATTTTAGACATCCCAGTCAATGGCATTATTCTCCCTGCTTCCAAACTGTCTCACTCAGTGAGAGTTTTATATATTACACTGAGATTTTCACTCATTTTCCTAAACCTCATGGAATTTCAGCCCAGTTGACTTGAACTCTGCTCAAACAATAAGCCTGTCATCTCAGAGATCAGTCTGGTCATCCTTCGCTGCACTCCCTCAATATCAGGTTTATCTTTTATGAGGCAAGGAGACCAAAACTGCACATAATACTGCACAATGTTCGAGGTATGGTCTCATCAAGGACCTGGTCTCCAGTAACATAAACAGCCTTCTAACACGATCCTCTGTCTCCTGCCATTAAGACAATTTTGAATGTGACTTGCCAAATTACCATTGATACCAGTGTGTTTTACTTTCCTTGTCAGTTTCCCATGTGGGACTTTGTCAAAAGACCTTGCTGAAAAACCATATAAGTGACCATCTTGAAAGAAATCAATCAAATTTGTTAGGCATGACTTCCCTCTGATAAAGTTATCCTGACTATCCCTGATCAAACCTTGTCTCTCTAAATGCAGAACAATGTTCTCCTTTCCTATTTTCTCCCTGTTTTCCTAACACTGATCTGATACTCACTGGTCTATCATTGCCCGGTCTATCTCTGCAACCCTTCCTGTAAAGAGGTACTACACTAGCTGTTCTCGAATCCTCTGGCACCTCCCCTGTGGCGATTCTTATAAATCTGGATCAGGGATTTCCGTCTCCTGTCTTCGACAGCTTCCTATGATGCAAATCAGCCAGACTTTTGGATTTGTCCAATTTTATACCAGCCTAAGCCATCAATCCCTGCTTGCATCGGATATCCATCTGCTCAAGGATTCACAGTCCATTTTCTTGAATTCTGTCCGCGAATCCGCCTTCTCCCAATTAAAACAGACGCGAAATACTCATCTATCATTGTTCTCCAGCTTCACACAGATCGTTCCTTAGTTTCTGATAGGCCCTAATTGTTCCCTGGTTATTCTATTCCACTTGATGTACATGTATAATATTTTCGGATTCTCGCTCATCTCACCTGCTTGCTATTCTCCATGCCCCTGTGTTAGTCAGTCCCGTCTGTGTGAATTTTCTAAGTTTCACTGTGATTACTCTCAGTCTTTTAAACTCTGGAGAACACAGAATGATTTTTCCAATCAGACAATCTTGCCATCTGTGGGAGTAATCTCGAGAATACCCACTGCATTTCCTCTTCGTTCAGTATGTTCTTTCTTAGAAAACTGTACACAATACTTCAGGTGCAGTCTGACCAACACTCCATGGAACTGCTGCAGGACATCTTTACTTCTGTATTCCGATTCCCTTTAAATGAAGGTAAACCTAGCTTTCACCTTTCCATTTGCATACGTTCCTCCCTACACCCTTTGCTTTAATTTACTAATTCACTGTGTGATCTCTTGGAAAATCCTTCTGAATATCCATATGTATCACATCCACTAGTTCTCTATTATCTATGTCTATAAGAAATATCTTCAAACAGTTTGAAAAAGAAAGCTCGTCAATTATAATTTTCATTTCATAAATTCATTCGTATTCTCTCTAATTTTGATATTACTTACTAAATATCCAACGTCACATCTTTTATAATAGATTCTAACAATTTCCCTCCTGTGAATTACGAGTTAACTGGTCTGCAGTTAGCCAGTCTCCCCCTTCTTCTCTTCTTAAACCGTTTGATTATTTTTATAACCTTCCAGATATCCAGATTGGCTTCCTGCCTTTGCAGAAAGTATATGAAAATAACACAGTGATCCCCAATTCAATCAATATGTCTACTGTTGCTTCCTCCGAAATTCTATGATGAGGTACATCTGGTCAGACTTATCGATGTTCAGTCCAGCTATGTTTTCAAATACTACCACATCACTGTTATGAATGATTTTAGTCTTTAGTTACACAAGTCCCACGGTCACTTCATATGTCTGGGAGATTTTCTGGATGTTCCTCCATGAAGACAGGCACAAAGTTACTATTTAGTTTCCCTTTAATGTCTCTATTCTCTGCAATAAATTATACTGTCCGTACATTCACTGTTCAGTATTTGACTTTGTTTTCATTTTTGCTTTCTAGACGTCTTTATATTTCTTGTTAGATTACATTCTTGTTCTCTTTTCGATTTTTAAAAATCTGTTTCTTGGTTAAATATCTCTGAATCCATTGGTTTACCACAATACCCAGCATTTTTACAATCTCCTTCCTTTGATCTAATGCAATCTTTAACTTCTTTCATTAACAATCATTCAGGCATCTTTCCCTTTTGCTGTTTGCACTCGGCGGGTATATGTATATTGTACACCTTACAATGTTTCTGTGAATCACAGATATTGCCTGTCTTCCATTAAGACTTTATACATGTACTTTTCCAACTCACTGAAGTCATCTTGCCCATCATACCTTCATGGTTTGCCTGAAACAGGTTTATAACTGTAATTTAAAAAAAAAAAAGTTTTCAGATGTCATGTAAAATTCAAGATCAACACTATTCCCAAAAGCTCCTTTACAGCAAGGTTTTCAATTTGCTGTTCTGATCACAAAATGCCAGTTCCTAAATAGCCTGATCTCTAGCTTGGCACTGAACATATTGTTAAAGCAAACATCTCACAGGCACTCATGAAGTGCATTTTTCCCAGCATTAGCATTTGCATGGATAAACACAGTTTAGAGGAAAATTGAATCTGTCTATTCTTACTGTAGTACCCACAAACTTGTATATCTAATTTCCTGTTTTATAACATAACCAATGTTTATATTGCAGTTTTGTCTTTGAAATATAACTCTCATAAATATTTGCTTCTCCTTGCTGTTTCTCAGCTCCATTTTACCAGATTAACAAATCTGAATGATGTGGACTCTGGGGAGATTAATGGTAGATTCAGTCAGGATATTTTGAAGGGCGTATCTCAACGTTGAGATCATCTCACCACATATTATTCATTCTTCTCAAGTGTCATTGTGACATTTTCAATAGATCTCTCGTAGAGAAGGACAATGCTATTTCAATAATGCTGTGCCTTCCTCCAGACAGCTGACACTGCTCTAATCTGGGTTGGGAACTTTACAGCAGACTGACAAAATGTTGCTTCTAATGTACAGGATTTAGTGAGATCACATCTGAAGTAGTGTGTACAGATTTAGTCTCCTCACTGAAGAAAGGATATTGTTGCATTGGAAGCAGTTCACAGATAGTTCCCTCAACTGATTCCTTCAATGAATGTGTTATAAAGCAGAAGTGGACCCCTATTTGAGAAATAAAACTGAAACACCCAGAGAGGTGTGCCTCGCCCTGTAATCTGCTAAAAGCAGTGTGGAAAGTGGTGTAATCTTTTTATTTGGCAGCTTTTAACGGTTAAATGAAATAAATTCCTGACACTCACGTTATGATCAACAAGTAGCAATTTATTTATTTAACTCAAATCCTCAACAAATTAACTAAACTATTAACAACCCAAATGAACGCCTTCTAACTACTAACAATTCCGAATCAAAAAAAATTATAATGGCATATTGTTCCAACAAATATAAGTTCCACTTATATAAAAAAAGATTAAAAAATAGAATTTAGTCTTTCGAACTTACAGGCAGGTTACATCTTCTGGAATGCTCTGTGCCTTCTCTGTTGAATGTTCTTTCAGGAATGCTTTCTGCGTCGAGTGTTCTGTCACAAATATGAACTAGTTGCGCCTCAGGTACCTTTGATTTAGACAGTGCTTTCTCTAAGGCTGAGAGAATTCTGTGAGAGCCAGTGATTATCTCTTTGTAGCTGAGGGCTGTTAACTTGGGCAGTTAGCTGTCCTGTCTTTTTTCCAACTGCCCTCTTCTTTTATACCCTTGATGACATATCAATTTCTTTCAACAGGATTAGCCCTATGTTGTCAAAATCATGAGATTTAAATTTAATTGTTTTTGTTTTGGCATATAAGTGCCTGGATCAAATTAATTGCCTAAATTCAAAACTTGTTGTCCTGATAACAAAATAAAACTGCTACTTGGCCTGCTAACTACTCTGCCCTTTGACACAAATGTTTCAATTCAGGTACTCTGTGAACCTGCAAACACACACGCTGCTGCCCAAAGACGTCCATTTTGAAGCTTGAAGCATAGAGAAAAAGCACACGATCTTTTAAAAGGACCACACACTGTTTTGCCCCTCCCCCAGCACTTTGCGAACACCAATATTTTACAAACATCAAATTCCAACATCCTACCTACCAGTCCACAAATACTCTACCTAACCTCACAACACCAATAAGGAAAGGCTGATCAGGTTAACCCAAAACACATTGGAGTTTACAAGATTGAAAGATAAACTTATTTTTTACAGAGAATGTGTCCATTCAGCTACTCATGCCCCTTGTGCAACAATCAGAAGTGACTTTTTACAGCTGTGCGCACATGACATGGAAATTGAGATAGAGGTTAAAGAAAGGGAAGAAGTCAGAATTCTTCACTAGGGAACGAAAAGTAGTGAGTAAGGTATTGGGATTCAAGGTAAATTGTCAGAATCCACCGTCAAGGAAGTAATAACAGGAGATTTGCAAAGTCAGACCACAATCCATCACAGTCAGCATGGTTTCATGAAGGATAAATATTTGCTCGAGTTTGAATTATTTGCTGGAGTTCTTTAAAGATGGCGGCATGGCGGCTCGGTGTTTAACACTGAAAGCAAGGTGGTAAAAGCAAATTGGTAATAAATGCTGCCTAGTCAGTGCCGCACTCATCCTGTTAATGAATTAAAAACAACATCAGGGACGGGATTTACCTGGATGCTTTGCTTCAGGAGGCAGTCAGACCCTTCAGATTAATTAGCTCAAATTCAGCCAGTTGTCAGGAACAAAAATGTGTGACCATGAGTGAGACAGTTAGATGAAAACAAAGGGAGTGCTGATGGAGCCTCAGCGCTTGAGCTTGTCGAACAGGCTCGAGATTCTTGCTCCCTGTATGGATGAGAGCAGGAGCTGCAGGGAGGATGAGCAAACTGATTACAGCACTGTGGTAGAGGGGGTCACTCAAGAGGGGGGAAAATAAAATAGAAGTGTAGCTGTAATTGGGGATAGTTTTGTCAGGTAAATAGACACTCTTCCCTGTTGCCAGAAACGGGAGGCCAAAAGGCTGTGGCGCCTACGTGGTGCCTGTGATCAGGATATCTCATCTGTGCTGCACAGGAACTTGGAATGGGAGAGGAACAATCGTATTATCAGCATAGATAGAAAAGAGGAATGAGATGCCGCTGAAGTAATACGTGCAGCTCAGGGCTAAATTAAACAGTACAAACCTCTGGATTATTACTTGATCCATAAGCAGACAGGAACAAGGTCAGCAAGGTTAAAGAGGTAAATACATGACTGAGATTGGTGTGGGAGACATAGGTTCAAATTCATTGGACATTGACATCAGTACTGGGGAAGGATGTAGCTGTTCTGATGGGACAGACTCCACCTGAATCATGCAGGGGCCAAAGCCCTGGTGAATGACATAACTACGGTGTGTATGTAAGAATAATAAGGTTGTAATATTGGGTGATTTTAATTTTCCAAACATTGACTGGCACTACCATAGTGTTAAATGTTAGGACGTGAATAATTTTTAAAAATATGCTCGAGAAATTATTTTTGGACTGGAGGCCTGTCACCAGGGGTGTTCCACAAGGATCCATTCTGGGTCTTCTTTTGTCTGTCATTTATATCAATGATTTGGATGAGAATACAGAAGGCTAATAAGATTGTGGACGACACCAAAACTGGTGGCATAGTAGACAGTGAAGAAAGTTTTCTACAATTACAAAGTGAACTTGATCAAATGGGAAAACGGCAGATGGAGTTCAATCTGGATAAATGTAAGGCATTGCATTTTGGTACAACAAACTAGGGTAGGCCTTATACAATTCATGGTAGGGGTTTGGGGTAGTATTGTAGAACAGAGGGACCTAGGGGTGCAGGTACATAGTTCTTCGAACTTTGTGTCACATGATGACAGGATAGTTAAAAAGATATTTGGCACACTTGCTTTCATTGCTCAATCCTTCATATATAGGAGTTGGGATGTTATAATGAGCTTGTACAGGACATTTGGGAGGCCTCTTCTGGAATATTGTATCCAATTATGGTTCTCCAGTTTTTAGAAGGATATTTTTAAGCTGGAAAATGTTCAGAAGAGATTTATCAGTATGTTGCCGGGTATGGAAGACTTGAGTTAGAAAGAAAGGCTGGATAGGCTGGGACTTCTTCCACTGGAGCGTAGGAGGTTGAGAGGCGATGTGATAGGAGTTTCTAAAAAAAATGACGGTCGAGATAGGGTTAATGATATTGTCTATTCCATAGGATGGGGGATTTCAAGACGAGGAGACACATTTTCAAAGTGAGAGGAGAGACTTTTTAAAAATACATGAGGGGCTTTTTCACAAAGAGGGTGGTTTGCATGTAGAATGAACTTCCTGATGAAGTGGTGGATGTGGGCACAATTCAACATTTAAAAGACATTTGGCTAAGTACATGAATAGGAAAACTTTGAAGGGATATGGGCCAGGAGCAGGCAGGAGGGATTAGTTTAGTTTGGGATTATGTTCGGCATGGACTGGTTTGACCAAAGGGACTGTTTCCATGGTATATGACTATGTAAATGTTCCTACTCGAGAAGGAGCAAAATTTGACCTTCTCTTGGGTAGTAAGGCAGAGCAAGTGACTGAAATGACAGTACGGAAACTGTTTGGAATTGGAGTGAACAATACAGATGAGGTTCAGTATTGTCAGGAATTAAGAAATAAGGATGGAGAGTGCAGAAACTGCAGTGGACAAGGACGTATTAAAAAAAGAAAAGCAAAACAATAGAAATTCTTTTAAAACCTTATACCTAAATGCACATGGCATTTGGAATAAATTGATAAGCTGACAGGACAAACAGAAATAATTTGGAATGACCTGGTGGGGATCACTGAAACATGGTTACAGGAGGATCAAGACTGGGGATTTAATGCCCATGGATACTCGGTATTCCGAAAGGATGGACAAAAAGGAGCAGGAGGTGGAATTGCTGTATTGCTCAAGGATGATATCAAGGCTGTATTAGGAAATTATATTGACATGAGGGGACAAAACGATAAATCAGTCTGGGTAGAAATGGAAAGTAAGTGAAGAAACTTCTTGGTAGGATTAATTTTCAGCCCCACTCCACAGTCCTTCCGAAGCATACGTCATAGTATAAACCCAAAAATAACAAGTGCTTGAGAGAAGAACACAATTGTAATTATGGGTGGTTTGAATATGCATGTTGATGGGATTAATCAATTTGGCACGGAGCACAATTCACAGAGTGTATGAGGGATTGTTTCTTACAGCAACATGTCATAGGAACAACTAGAGGACTGGTTACTTTAGATTTAGTATTATGTAACGAGGAAGCATTGATAAATGGTCTTGTCATTAAGGACATGCATGGAGGAGTAACCACAACATGCGAGAGCTGCAAATTTGGATTGAAAGCCGGAACACAGGCGTCGCACATGGAGAGTTTTGGTGTTGGGCAAAGATAACAATACAAGTCTGAGGAGGGAGTTGTCCCAAGGAGACTGGGCAAAAACATAAAAGGACTGGACAGTTGAAGAATAGAGGCAAATATTTAGGAAAATGCTAAATACCTCTCCATTAAAGTAATTGAGAGGAAGAGGAATTGTATAAAGGTGAAAAAAAATCATCCATGGCTTGACAAGGAAGTCAACGACAACATGAAGACAAAAACTTGGATCTATCATACTGCACAAGTTAGTCGCTCTTTGGAGGATTCGGGGAGGCAGTGCTCGAGTGGTATTATCACTGGACTTTTAATTAAGTGACTCAGATAATGGTCTGGG
>NW_025971205.1:8434-10973 GCF_021869965.1 Rhincodon typus | reverse complement strand
GCCGCCACGTTCCGCTCGACGGCTTTCGGTTACGGGACCACGCCCACACACGGGCATCGGCTCGTTGGCCACGCCCATGGGCGGCCTTCGGTTCTTTGGCCGCGCCCAGTCGCCGCTTTCGGCACTTTGACCACGCCCTCTGGCGGTCTTCGGTCGTATGGCCACGCCTACACACGGCGTTCGGCTCGGAGGCCACGCCCTCTACCGGCCCTCGGCCAATAGGCCACGTTTGTTACCAAAGCCGACCCCACTCCGTACGTTCGACTCCACGAGTCCACAACCAATCACAATTCCCGAATCGCTTGCCACGCCCACACAGGGTCATACGGCACCCTTGGTCACGCCCACTTACGAACGTTTTTATCAGGGCCACGCCCACGGACTCCAGACCGCGCCTTCTTCCTGCCGCCTCACGCTTCGGTAATCCCCGGCGGCGCTCGGTTATTTCCGTCAATCCCCCGGCGGTGAAGAAGAAGTCATGGAAGGGGAGGGAGGCCATCTTGGAAAATGGTCAAGTGGGCAGCAGTTGAGTCAAGCCTTGTGGAAGTGACACTCAAAAGAGGCACTGACGCTCCATAGCCTGTTCCAAATACCTCAATCCAACCGAAGCCCACCCAAAAATCAAAACAAAAAAGGGGAAGTAGAGCACCGGGTTGGCACAGGTGCGGCCAACCTTTCATGGAACAACTGAATCATAAGGCCTGTCCGCCCATCAAGTGCGTACCATTACCATATACACACCAGGCCCACTTCCCCGCACCAATGCCCCATCGCCTTGAAGGCCGCAGCAATTCATCTACTCATCCAAGTGGATTGCTTCAAGGTAGTGAGGTCAGGTCTCATGCCTTGATCGCCCTCCCTTGGGCAGTGCATGATAGAACGTTTTGCCTCTTCGCTCTCCACCCACCCCCCAATTCCTACACACCCACTCTGGGCACCCTCCAGAGGCCAAAGACGACCTTTTCTCAAATCCCCGCTAGCCCTCTTGACTTTCAGATGCAAAATTATGTCCACCCGCCAAGAGACCATAAGATATTAGGCCATTTGGCCCAGCGAGCCCACTCTTCCCTTTGCCCTGGGTTTTGACACGCTTTCCCGAGATGACAGCTAAGGTCGTCTCTGCCAACTCCAGCTTGGGTTGGGGTTGGAATGGTGTGTTGCGGGGAGGGGGCCATTGACCTTTTGGGTGCCACCCACCCTCCCTCCCCAAGTCTTGGCCCACCTTGTACCTTAAACGTCCAGGTTTAGGGCCAAACGTCATTAAAAGGAGCAACTGTTCGACCAGCCCAGCCCCAGTCTGCAAGTCCCCACTTCAGGACAGGGGCTGAGGAGGAAAAAGAAAACTGACCACGAGCTAGGGAGCCTCAGCATCTGGCTTCTCCTTCCATAGAAGTTACTTAGGCAGCAAACCGTGAGGTGGCACAGTGGCTCAGTAGTTAGCACTGCAGCCTCACAGTGCCAGAGACCCGGGTTTGATTCCACCCTTGGGCGACTGTCTGTGTGGAGTTTGCACATTCTCCCTGTGTCTGTGTGGGTTTCCTCCAGGGGCTCCGGTTTCCTCCCACAGGCCAAAGATGTGCAGGTTAGGGTGGATTGGCCGTGCTAAATTGCCCGTGGTGTTCAGGGATGTGTGGGTTATAGGGGGATGAGGATGGGTCTGAGTGGGATGCTCCAAGGGTCGATGTGGACTTGTTGGGCCAAAGGGCCTGTTTCCACGCTGTAGGGATTCTATGATTCAAACAGCATGAAAATCAGACTCCATGTCCTAAACAAACCCAATAAAATCTTCACAAGTAATTAAGAAGCAATGTGTCATGTTTCTCAATGAATGTGATTTGCAGTAGTGCCTGGTGTAATACAAGATGTCATAATTCCACTTCCTGTCACTTGATAATGGAGGTGTGTGTGTGTGTGCGCGTGCATGCGTGCACATGTAGTTCAATGTACCTGTGTCTTTGTTTGTGTTCAATATTTGTTTGTGAGTGTGTGTGTATATGTACAATATTCCCATTTGTGTGAATCTCTATATTCATATCTGCCTATCTGTCTGAAGTTTTTGAGAAGATTTGTAGCTCAGGTTGTGGATGAGGTTGTAGACATGATCGCCGAGCCAGTGGGTTCACACGGACAATGAGGGGCACAAGTTTGACTGGGATAACACATTGATAATCGCACAAGCCAAACAGAGGTATGCCAGGGAATTCCAAGAGGCCTGATATTTTAACCGGAACTCCATCAACGAACATGTTGAATTAGACCCTGTGTACAAACCACTGAGAAACAAAACCGGAACTAATGCCAACCACCCCAGCAAACCGAGGCGTATAAATAACAAGCAGGACAGAACACCAACACTTCACTGGAGGCGCATTGACGATGTTACCTAGCAGGGTGACGAAACATTTGCAACCAAACCCACCGGCTTGGCAAGCATGACTACAATGTCATGCCTATCTATCTATTTACCTATCGATCTAGTACGTGTCTGTCTGTCTGTCTATCTATTTATCTATCTATCCACCTATCTACCTATCTATCT
>NW_025971205.1:6784-8424 GCF_021869965.1 Rhincodon typus | reverse complement strand
AGTCAGAGATAGAGAGATGGAGAGACAATTGTGTGTGTGTGTGTGAGAGAGAGAGAAAGACAGAAAGACGGAGACAGACTGAAAGAGACAGGGACAAAGAGACAGAGAAAGAGAGAGAGAGAAGTGAGACAGAGGGAGATGGATAAAGAGACAGAGAGAGAACTAGAAAAAGGGATACAGAGACAGAGAAATAACAGTGAGAAGACAGAAACAGAAAGAGGGAGACGGAGAGAGAGCGGGACAGAGATAGAGAGCGAGATAGATAGATAGAGAGAGAGAGGGAGGGTAGAGTCGGGGAGAGAAACACACAGAGTTACAGAGAGATAAGTTGTAAAATGAGGGAGTTGGTATGAATATTTCCTCCGCTTTATTTTTGATCTTGAGGTTTTTCTATCTCTCTCTGTCTACCAGCACCAAGCGCTCCAAACCCCCCAACCCCCCCCCCCCTGAGGCGACTCTTTTCGTGTTTATATATATATAAAAAAAGAAACTCTCTGAGTTTTGATGCGAATGCAATATCCATCTCACATCACGTGCGTAAGCCCAGCTAGCGCTCGGTTTGTGCGTCATTCCTCGATGCATTATTTCTTGAGTGAAGTGTGTGTCTGTGTGTGTGTGTGTGTTTGTGTCTGTGTCTCTTTCGCTCTCCGCCAGGGCTGTACACACCCATACAGCAACCCACATCCCTTCCCCCAACTCCCACCCCACACACACACACACACACACACACACACAAACATACAGAGAGAGAGAGAGACGGGGCAAGGGGGCTTGGTTGGATAGCGGAGCATGTATGACAGTCTTAACCTGGGAAAATTTTCCTGGCAGTATCAGGATAAGGGTCTCGGGGAGCGGGGAGGCGGCGAGAGCTCCGGTATGTACCTACCCAGCTGCGCCGCCTACTATCTACCGGAGTTCGGCGCCGTGTCGTCGTACCTCTCGCCTCAGAGCCCGGCGCCCCGCCGGATGGCCTACCCGTTCCCGGGAGCTCTCCCCCCGGCGCCGGGGGCTAGGGACCCGGCCCCGTTCGGCTCCGCGGAAGCGCCGCTGGGCTGGCGGACAGGAAGGGTGTCTTACCCGTACGCGGCGCCGGGGGAACCGGCGGAGAGAGACGGCCTCCCGCCGCCTCCTCCTGCCCCCCAACAGCCACCCCCGACATCCGTCGCCGACCTGCTGCTGGGAGGCGGCGCGGTTTACAGTCAACGGCGCCACCTACTACAACAACAACACCAGCAGCGCCGGCCGAGCCCCGAGCGGGCCGCCGCCGCCGCCCGCCATTTCTACCCGGTGAAAGGCGGCGCCTTGCCTCAGCCGTCGGATGTCTTCTTCGATGCTGCCTATTGCGGGGTTGGGGTAATAGGAGAAGGAGGAGGAGGAGGATTAGCGAGTTTCCACAATCAACAACAACAACAACAACAACAACTGCTGCAGGCGGCGAGAGAGGCCGAGCCAGTCCCCGGAGGGAAGACAAAACCGGCCGAAGACCCGAGGCAGGAGCCCGGAGCCGTCCCGCACTCCAGGCTCGATCAGCAGCGGGGAGGGGTGGCCGTTCTCTCAGGTCTCACAACCGGAAAGATCTTCAGTAATTCCAGTAGGTGAACGTCTTTTTTGTAGCGCGCATGTGTGGGTTTCTGTCTGTG
>NW_025971205.1:6313-6684 GCF_021869965.1 Rhincodon typus | reverse complement strand
TGTGTGTGTGTCTCTGTATGTGTGTCTGTGTGTATGTATGTGTGTGTCTGTGTTCTGTCTGTGTGTGGTGTCTGTGTGTGTGTTTGAGTGTGTGTCTGTGTGTGTACTGTGTCTGTCTGTGTGGTGTCTATGTGTGATGTGTGTGTTTCTGTGTGTGGTGTCTGTGTGTGAGTGTGTGCGCATGTGGTGTGTCTGAGTGTATGTGTGTGATGTGTCTGCGTGTGTGGTGTGAGTGTATGTGTGCGATGTGTCTGTGTGTGTGGTGTGAGTGTATGTGTGCGATGTGTCTGTGTGTGTGGTGTGAGTGTATGTGTGCGATGTGTCTGTGTGTGTGGTGTGAGTGTATGTGTGCGATGTGTGAGTGTGTGTGG
>NW_025971205.1:0-6213 GCF_021869965.1 Rhincodon typus | reverse complement strand
GTGTGTGGGAGAGATAATTTGTATGAGAGAGAGAGAATTTGTGTGTGAGAGAGAGAATTTGTGTGTGAGAGAGATAACTTGTATATGTGAGAGAGGATTTGTGCGTGTGTGAGAGAGAATTTGTGCGTGTGTGAGAGAGAATTTGTGCGTGTGTGAGAGAGAATTTGTGCGTGTGAGAGAGAGAATTTGTGTGTGTGTGAGAGAGAATTGTGTGAGAGAGAATTGGGTGTGCGAGAGAGTGATAGAATTTGTATAAGTGTGACAGATAATTTGGGTGTGCAAAAGATAATTTGTGTTGGAGAGAATTCTTGAGTGCGAGAAAGAGAATTTGTGTGAGAGGGAATTTGTGTGTGCGTGTGTGAGAGGGAGAGAATTTGGGTGCGTGTGAGAGTTAGAATTTGTATGAGTGTGCCAGAGACCATTTGTGCGTGAACGAGGGAATTTGTATGTGAGAAACAGAGAGAGAATTTGTGAGAGAGAGAGTGAATAATGTGCGTGAGGATTTGTGCTTGTGACAGAATTTGTGCGTGATAATTTGTGCTGGTGAGAGAGAATTTTTGTAAGACACGGAATTTGTGTGTGAGAATTTTGTGTGTTGGAGAGAATTCGTGAGTGCGAGAAAGAGATTTGTGCATGTGTGTGTGTGCGAGGGAGAATTTGTGCGTGTGTGTGAGAGAGAGAAAATTTGTGTGTTAGAGAGAATTGGTAAGTGCGAGAAAGAGAGAATTTGTGTATATGTGTGTGCGAGGAAGAATTTGTGCGTGTGTGTGTGAGAGAGAGAATTTGTGTGTTAGAGAGAATTGATAAGTGCGAGAAAGAGAGAATTTGTGTATATGTGTGCGCGAAGGAGAATTTGTAAGAGATCGTTTTCGTGTGCGTGTGAGAGAGAGCGATATTGTAAGTGCTTGTGTGTGTGCGTCTGTCTGTTTTAGAAGTAAAGGAAAAGATCTCTGCGCTGCGTGCCTTTGCCAGCGAAGTTTTATGTGAGATTTTATAAGCGCTGGAGATGTATTTATTGAAGTCGAAAAGGGAAGCTTTGTTATCCCAAATACTTTTATGATGGGAACCAGCCTTTGAGTGGGAGGATTAAAGCAACAACATCGGACCCAGCTCTCGGCATCGGAGAGTCTGTGAAATTTTAAAGACTCTGAAACTCGAAGTCGCTTTCAATGAAAAGGGCTTGTTAAACCGAAAAAAAAACCCTTTCTCCTCCCTCCCCCACCCTCCTTCTCTCGCTGCTAAGTTTAATTGAGCGTAGTATTACAACGGTTTTCACATAATTATCACTGGACCGTTCCCAATCGTTGAAAATAATTTCTGTGGACACACACACACACGCATACACTCTCTTTCACACGCACACACAAATCTCTGTTTGAGCAAAAAAAGTACTGACAGACCGCAAAGGCAACTGCTTTGAAAAAATTACGCGTTAAAACGATAACCTGACGTACACGAATTTGTGTGTATTTCCTTTAAAAAAAATCCGGGAGATCTATAAAATGATGAGATATATTTACGTGTCAGAATAATCACAGCGTCACAAACCGGAGTTTAAAAATGCCGTGGGGTCTACACAGTGATTACTTTGAGAAATTTACAGGCTGAAATAATCACGAGAGAGAGGCGCACACACAAACACAAAGATGTATTTTAAAAACTCGGGAATCTACACAGCGATAACTTTGAGGTATTTATAAATTAAGTAATCACGAGAGACACATGCAATCTGTGTTTATAAGTACCGGGGGATCCATACGGAGATTACTGTGAAATAGTTACATATTTTTAAAATAGTCATCACGGACACAGATCCGTGCGTAAAAACCTGGTGGAATCTATGGGGAAATTACTTTGAAATATTTACATGTTAAAATAATCGCAAGACGCAAGTCTGGATTTAAAAATAAGACCGGGCGATCTGCAGAGCTTTGGCACAAGCTGTGTTAAAATGATCACTGCAGACAAACACACAAATCTCCGCTTTTAAAAAGTACTGGGGATCTATTACAGTGGTTGTGTTGTGATTTTGCATGCTCCAATAAATCCCACAGACAGAAACACACAGACACAAATTTGAGTTGCAAACATGGAGGGGGAATCTGTGCAATGATTACTCTGAATTATTTCCATGTTAAATTAAACACAGGTCTGTGTTTAGAAGGACTGAGGGGGCTATAGTTTTGAAATAGTCTGTGTTAAAATAATCACGAGACCAAAAGACAAAACAGTTTTTTTTAAAAACCTAGGGGATCTACAGAGCTTTGAAACGATCTGTGTCAATATGATTGCAACAGACAAACGCACAAATCACTGCTTTATATAAAAACAAATAAAAACTGGAGATCTATACAGTGGTTACGTTGTGATATCTGTATGTTAAAATAATTCCCACAGACAGAAATACACAGACACCAATTTGAGTTTTAAAAGTGGGGGGAATCTGTGCAGTGATTACTTTGAAGTATTCCCATGTTAAATTAAACACAACTCTGTGTTTAGAAGGACTGAGGGGGCTATAGCTTGGAAACAGTCTGTGTTAAAATAAGCACAAGAGACCAACAGCTAAAACTGTGTTATAAAAATCTAGGGTATCTACGGGGCTTTGAAACAGTCTTTGTTAAAACAATAAGAGACACACACAATTCTGTCCTTCAAAATACAGTGTTTCCTATGAAATATTTACGCTAAATTATCAAGACGGACACAAGCCGGATTTTTTTTGAAAAAACAAGACGAGAGATCTATGCAGAGATTACTTTGAGCTATTTACATATTAAAATAATTACCACAGATAGAAACACCGAGACACAATTTTAAAAACCTAGGGACCTATATGACAATTACTTTGAGATATTTTCACGCTAAAATAATCACAGGCAAATCGGTAATTTTAAAACCTGCGGGGGATCTACACGACGATTACTTTGATATATTTACATTCTAAAATAATCACACAGACACGCACACACACAAATCTGTGTTTTAAAAACCTGCGGGATTTATACAGCGCCTGCTTTAAACTGTTTACAGAGAGAGTCATAGCGTCGTACGGCATGGAAACAGACCCTTCGGTCCAACTCGTCCGTGTTGACCCAGATATCCTAAATTAATCTAGTCCCATTTACCAGCATTTGACCCATATCCCTCTAAACCCTTCCTGTCCATGTCCCCATCCAGATGTCTTTTAAATGTTGTAATTGTACCAGCCCCCACCCACTTCCTCTGGCAGCTCGTTCCACACATGCATCACCCTCTGCGTGAATAAGTTACTCCTCAGGTCCCTTTTAAATCTTTCCCCCTCTCACCTTAAACCTATGCCCCTCTAGTTTTGGATTCCCCTACCCTGGGGGAAAAGACCTTGGCTATTCACCCTATCCGTGCCAACCATGATTTTACAACCTTCCATAAGGTCACCCCCTCTCAGCCTCCGACGCTCCAGGGAAAATAGTCCCAGCCTCTCCCTATAACTCAAACCCTCCAACCCCGGCAACATCCTTGTAAATATTTTCTGCACCCTTTCAAGTTTAAAGATATCTTTCCTCTAGCAAGGAGACCAAAACTGAACGCAGTATTCCAAAAGTGGCCTGACCAATGTCCAGTACAGCATGTAAAAATGATGACAGGGACACAGACTCTCCCAATGACCTGCGTTTTAAACACCTGGGTGGAGGAGCGGAGGTGGGATTGGGGAGAGAGGGGTGCGGATTTGAAGAGATTTGTAGAGAGAATACCTTGCGATATTTACACGTTAAATAATCTCACACAGAGACACGCGCAACACACACACACACATCTGTGCTTTAAAACGCTGGGAAATCTGTGCAGAGAATACTTTGAGATATTTAATTGTTAAAATGATCTGACACACACAGACAAGCACACACATACATACAGACAAACATCTGAGCTTTAAAAGACTGAGAAATCTGTACAGAGAATACTATGAGATATTTACGTGTTAAAATAATCTGACACACGCACACACATACATACACACAAACATCTGAGCTTTAAAATACTGGGAAATCTGTACAGAGAATACTATGAGATATTTACATGTTAAAATAATCTGGCACACACACACACAAACACACTTTCTGTCTATCACACACACACAGACACACGTAGACAAAAACCCGTGTTTTAAAAATCTGGGAAATCTATAGAGATTAATTTGAGATATTTGCAAGTTTAAATTATGACGCGCGCAAGCAAATCTGTATTTTAAAAACCTGGGGAATCTGTATAGAGGTTGCTTTGAGATTTTTACATGTTAAAATAATCTGACACACACGCAGACAAAAAACCGCGTTTTAAAAATCTGGGAAATCTATAGAGATTAATTTGAGATATTTGTAAGTTTAAATTATGACACGCACACACACAAATTTTATAAACCTGGGGAATCTGTACAGAGATTACTTTGAGATATCTGTTTGCCAAAATGTTCACATTACACACGCTCGCACACAAACCTGTGTTTTGTTTTCTTAAAAATCAACTGGAAAATTAATACAGCGATTACTTTGAAATATTTACACGCCAAGATAGTCCCACAGACAAATCCGTGTCTCTAAGACCTGCGGAGTGTTCTAAACAGCGATCAGTTTGAGATATTTAAATGTCAAGATGATCAGCGGAGACTCACACACTCAAACAATCGCGCTTGAGAGGCCCGTATAAATTATTTGTTTGTATGTGTTTTTTTTTCCATATCCACACCACCTTTCTCCAAAATCACAGACGGGGCCCGGACCAGGAAGAAAAGGTGTCCGTATACCAAGTTTCAAATCCGTGAGCTGGAGAGAGAATTCTTTTTCAATGTTTACATTAATAAGGAGAAGAGAGTCCAACTCTCCCGGATACTGAATCTCAGCGACCGCCAAGTTAAAATTTGGTTTCAGAATCGAAGGATGAAAGAAAAGAAATTAAACAGGGACCGATTGCAGTATTTCTCCGGGAATCCGCTCTTGTGAAATTAACTATCAACACGTATTTGTATGTGTGTGTGTGTGATGTAAACACAGGCAGAGAGAGATGAAGTACTGGGTCCATTTGCGAATAAATACAACTGCAAGAGAGAGAGAGAGAGAAAGCAAAAATGGACCCCTGCTTTATTGTACCCAACCGACCGCATACTCTCTCCTTCCTCAGAGAGAAAAAAAATGTTTCGTACCTCTATCGTATAGAACATTTTGCAGAAAGACACGAACTGTGAAACAAAACAGCACACACATGCACACACAAAAATAAACGAGGTTAGGCGATTATTTTACGCCTTGGAACGGGATGGTCGCGGTGGGGAACGGGCGTATGAATATGCAATGATGTGTTTAATTTGCCTCGGCTGTTCTCACACATGCACACAGACACACACGCGTACACACACACTTAGATATACACACAGACGCAGACACTCACTTAGATAAACATATACAGGCATACACACACACACACGCATTTAGAAAAGACACACTCACTTAGGTACACACATACAGACATACACAGGCATACACACACACTTAGACACACACACACTTAGAAAAGACACACTCACTTAGATACATGCATACAGACACACAGTCATACAGCCACACACTTAGACAAGGCACACTCACTTAGATACATGCAGACACACACAGGCACACATTTATACACACTTAGACACACACGCACACACACACACCTAGACAAGGCACACTCACTTAGATACACGCATACAGACACACAGACGCATACATTTATACACACACACTTAGACAAGGCACACTCAATTAGATACACGCATACAGACACACAGACGCATACATTTATACACACACACTTAGACAAGGCACACTCACTTAGATACACACACACACACACACACACAGGCATGCATTTATGCGCGCACACACACACACACAAAACCAAATGGTATACACAACAGCATTTATTCCAGTTCTCATCCTCGTGCTCTCCTATTCCCACCACACACTCCATTTTTTTTAACCACTTAATATGACCTGCCGTCATTCTGGTTTGTTCTTGTTAACAGGAGGTGTCACCTAGTGTGATTCATGCCCGCAGTAACTCTCTGAATGTAAATCAGTTAATTAATTATGTCAAGGGTTGCCCAGAGTGGCACAGCACAGAACCGGAACTGACCACATTAATGGCTTTAACTGTTTCGGTATATCACTGTTTTGTTATGTGTGTGTGTGTGAGTAC
>NW_025971204.1:10741-10973 GCF_021869965.1 Rhincodon typus | reverse complement strand
CTATCTATCTATCTATCTATCTATCTATCTATCTATCTATCTATCTACCTATCGTTTAATTTGTTACCGTAGAGATCGTTTTAATGTATAGATTTTTCGTCACAAAATTAAATTTAACTTGGAAACAGCTTCCCAGCGGACCTTCGTTTAATTTGTTTTTTGTCTAACCAAACGAAACGTCTGGAGTAAAAATCAAATCAGAGATAGTAGGAACTGCAGATGCTGGAGAATC
>NW_025971204.1:0-10341 GCF_021869965.1 Rhincodon typus | reverse complement strand
TTTCACATACACACTCTCACACACACTCTCTTTCATATACTCACTCTCACACACGCGCTCTTTCACATACACACTCTCACACACACTCTCTTTCATATACTCACTCTCACACACGCGCTCTTTCACATACACTCTCTGTCTCACAAACTCTCTCTCACATACACTCTCTCTCTCGCACTCTCTCTTTCACATACACACTCTGTCTCACAAACTCTCTCTCTCTCACTCTCACATGCAAACACTCTCTCTCTCATGCACACTCTCTTACAAATACTCACACACACTCGCTCACATACACTCTCTTATGCACTCACACACAGACACACACATACACACACTCTCACATACTCTCTCATGCACTCTCTCTCACACACACACTCTCCGTCTCTCTGTCAATCTCTCACACATGCACGGTCACACATTCACACACTTACAGAAACACAGTCGCGCATAATCTCATGCTCTCACTCACTCACACATTTAGTCACTCAAGCACCTACACTCTCGCATCTTCACACATGTGGCCTCACACACATGACAACCACACACTGACACACAGAGACATGCACAGGAGGGGCAGACACGCATGCACACAAACAACACACGCACACACACACATACACACTCAGTCTTGCTCTCTTTCACACACCCTCACACACACTCACACAGTCACAAAGAGAATTACAAGCACAAAGATAAAAGAATCACAGACTCCAACTCAGACACATGAAAACTCTCTCTCTCTCTCACACCCACACACACACACGCTCGCGTGCGCGCGCGTGCACACACACACACACACACACACACAAACAGTCTCCCTCTCTCTCTCTTTCACACTCACACACACACTCACACACACACACTCACACACTTACACACACAAAAACAGACCCACTTACAGGCAAATGCACGGACTAGCGCACACACAAATAGAAGAACAGCCACAAGGCAACAAACAATTAACTCAGAGACTTCCAAACATGCATGCACACACGGACTTACAGACATGGGCACACACACACAAATGTAAGTGCATATTAAGGGCTGGTCTAGTGGTGTTATTGCTGGACTGTTACTCCAGTGACCCTGCTAATGTCCTAGGGACCAGAGTTCAAATCCTGCTGGGGCAGGCGGTAGAACTTTAAATTAAATTCAATAAAACTCTGCAATTAAAAGTCTAATGATAACAATTGATCGATTGTTGGGGAAAACCCATCTGGTTCAATCATGTCCTTTTGGGAAGGAAACTGCCATCCATACCTGGTCTGGGACTACATGTGACTCCAGACCCACAGCACTGTGGTTGACTCTTAACTGCCCTCTGGGCAATTAGGGATGGGCAACATATCCCACCCTGTGATATTTGTGTGTATGTCTGTGTGCATGTGCATTGTGCGTTGTGTGACTGTGTGCATGTGTGTGTCTGTATGTCTCTCGGTGTGTATATCTGTGTGCATGTGTGTATGTATTTTGTGTGTGTATGTCTGTGTTTATGTGCATTGTGTGTTTGTGTGTATGTGTGTGTCTGTGTGCATGTGTGTGTGTGTGTGTGTGTGTATACCTGTGTATGATCGTGTATGCATGTCTGTATGTGTATGTCTCTGTATATGTCTGTGTGGGTATGCCTGTATGTGCCTGTCTGTGTGTGATTTTGTGAACATGTCTGTCTGTATGTGTGTGTGTGTATGTGTACGCATCTCTATTCACGTGTATGTCTGTGTGTGTTTATGTTTGTGTATATGTTTGCCTCTGTGTGTGTGTGTTTGTGTGTGTGTGTGAAAGAGAGAGAGAGGGAGAGTGCATGCATGCTGCTCGGATCCTACTTAGAGTACTGTGAGCGGATTTGGGCACCACATCTGAGTATAGATTTATTATCTTGGAGATTGTACAATGTAGGCTTACGAGAACTTCAGGTCTTAAGTTATGAGGGAAGATATTACAAATGAGGTCTGTTTTCTCTAGAATTTAGTCGGTTAGGGGTGATCTGATCAAAGTCTTCGGGATATTATCAGGAAAGGACAGGGTAGATAAAGATAAACTATTTCCATTCGTTAGGGAATTCTGGAACTAAGCCATTGTGTGTGGGAAAGAGATTGTGTGTACATTTCCGTGTTTGTGGGAGAGAATGCACATTTCTCTGTGTGTGCCAGTGTGACCCGCCTTAGAATCCCTACCATGTGGGAACAGGCCTCTGGGCCCAACAAGTCCACACCGTCACTCTGAAGTGCATCCCACCCAGACCCATCCCCATCAACCCTGCATTTTCCATACATGCCTGGGTACTATGGGACAACTTCCCATGGCCAATCCACCTCACCTGCACATCCCTGGTCACTACGGGACAATTTCCCACGGCCAATCCCACCCTAACCTGCACATCTCTGGGCACTATGGGACAATTTCCTACGGCCAATCCCACCCTAACCTGCACATCCCTGGACACTATGGGACAATTTCCTACGGCCAATCCCACCCTAACCCGCACATCCCTGGGCACTATGGGACAATTTCCCATGGCCAATCCACCTCACCTGCACATCCCTGGGCACTACGGACAATTTCCCACGGCCAATCCCACCCTAACCTGCACATCTCTGGGCACTATGGGACAATTTCCTACGGCCAATCCCACCCTAACCTGCACATCCCTGGGCACTATGGGACAATTTCCCACGGCCAATCCACCCTAAGCTGCACACCTTTGGACTGTGGGAGGAAACCGGAGCACTCGGGGGAAACCCACGCAGACACAGGGGGAGAACGTGCAAACTCCACACAGACAATCGTCCTTTGGTGGAATTGAACCCGGGTCCCTGGCGCTGTGAGGCTGCAGTGCTAACCACTGAGTCACGTGCTGCCCAGTGTGCACATAACTGTGTGTGTGTGTGTGTGTGTGTGTGTGTATACATTTCAGTGCGCATGTGTACATTGCTGTGGGTGTGTGTGTACATTTTGGTGTACATGTGTACATTTCTCTGTGTGTGTGTCTGTGTGTATACATTTCAGTGTGCATGTGTACATTTCTGCGGGGGGTGTGTGTACACTTCGGTGTGCATGCGTACATTTCTGCGTGTGTGTGTGTGTGCGTGTGTGTGTGCGTGTGTACATTTCAGTGTACATTTCTGCGGGGGGGTGTGTACATTTCGGTGCGCATGTGTACATTTCTGGGTGTGTGTGTTTGGGGGGGGGGGGAGATGTATGCGTGTGCACGTACATTTCTGTGTGTGAGAGCGTGCGTACATTTCCCTGCGTGTGAACATTTTTGTGCGTGAGGGGGTGCGCGCACGTTTCCGTACGTGCGAGTGTGCGGGTGTGTACATTTTTGTGTGAGAATGTATACGTGTACATTTCTGCGCGTACGAGAATGCGTGTGCACATTTGCGTGTGAGAGCGTATGTGCGCATCCCTGCGTATCTGAGTGTGTACATTTTTGCGTGTGCCAGAGAGTGTGTAATTTTCTGTGCGTGTGTGAGAGAGACAGAGAGTATGTGAGCGTGTATCACTTGTGCTCCGGTTATTTTAAAATAATTCGTTTCGAAGCGGGAGGGAACAGATGTATATTTTTTTTCCTTTCGGGAGCCGGAGGGGGTGGTAGTGCTGAGGGACTGGGGAGGACGGGGATGAGGTGATTAATGTGCGGCAGACGCAGTCTATCTGCACATTACAGGAAAGCAAGGAACTGTCCCATCTGTTTGCAGGGATGCGCACTCGGCTCCCCGCCTTTAGCACTAGGCTTCGTAAATATGCTTTCGGGACGATTTCTCTCCCAGCTTCTTCCCGCACCACCCCCGCAGCTCCCACCCCAACTCCACCGTCCCCTCCTCCAAAACCTCTGCCACGGTGTCAACTCCCAGTTTCCCTATCATTTTTACTGAAGAAACAGAAGCTGGCGACGGGACACAATAATCCCGCCTCACTGACTGCTATAGGCTTTCTCTCAAAATCTCCGCTCCATTGTAAAATTCTCCCCAATTACCCCACCCCACTCCCAAACCACTTGCACACACATACCCTCACACGAACTCTCTCTCACCTAAACACACACACTCACACTAACATTCCCGCACTCACATACACTCACTCATTCAGACTCACACTCACACGCACAAACTCACACACACGCACGTCAAACACGCACACAAACTCCCTCTCACACACACACAAAGACGCGCACTCACACGCCCACACCCACTCACGCACACTGATCCACACACGCTCACACACACTCTCTCTCTCTCTCACACCGACACACACACACTCTCACACAAACTCTCTCACACACACAGACACACACACTCACACACAAACTGTCTCACACACACAGACACACACACACACTCATCCTCACATACACACCCATCCAGACACACACACTCACACTAACTCGCCCACACTGACACACAAACACATCAACTCACAGAGATACTCACACAGTCACCCCCCACCACCACACTCACACACACAGACCCTAACACACCCATATACAAACATACTCACACAAACCCACACTCACTCACACCAACACATTCACACACACACACAGGTCAGGAGTGTGAGGGAATACTCCCCACTTGCCTGGATGGGGGCAGCCCCAACAACACTCAAGAAGCTTGACACCATCCAGGGACAAAGCAGCCCCCGCTTGATTGGTACCACATCCACAAACATCCCACTCCCTCCACCCCTGACCCTCAGTAGCAGCAGCGTGTACCGTCTACAAGATGCCCTGCAGAAATTCACCAAAGATCCTCAGGCAGCATCTTGTAAATCCACCACCCACTTCCTTCCAGAAGGACAAGGGGCAGCAGATGCATGGGAACACTACCCCCCTGCAAGTTCCCCTCCGAGCCACTTCCCGTCCCGACTTGGAAATATATCGGTCGTTCCTTCACTTTCGCTGGGTCAGAGTCCTTGGAATTCCCTCCCTCAGGGGTCAACTCACAGCAGGTGGGCCGCAGCGGTTCAAGAAGGCAGCTCACTCTCACCTTCTTAAGGGAGAGGGGGTAACTAGGGGCGGGGCTATAAAAGCCAGTGACAAACCTCCCCCCACCCCATCGATGTCCCACAAATGAAAAAAGAAACTCAGTCGCCAGGACACACTTGCGCACGCTCACTCCCATAGTCACACACGCACTCTCTCCTACCCATTCATACCCTCACTTCCACACACTTTGTAATCTCACACAACGCAACCCCACATCACAGCCACCACACACACACACACACACACACACACACACACTCACTCACTCACAAACCGCACACTCTCCATCCTGCACTCACACGCAAACATCCCTAGACAGACATACTCACACACTGAGATAACAAGGTGTGGAGCTGGATGAACACAGCGGGCCAAGCAGCATCAGAGGAGCAGGAAGGCTGACGTTTCGGGCCCAGACCCTTCTTCAGAAAAGCTCACACACTGTTCCCCCTCTCCACAGAAACAGGGGCACATTATTAGAGAGACAACAACGAGCTCACACACACGCAGACAATCCCTTTTCTCCCACACGCACGTACAACCTTAATTTGAGGAGCGTAACGTGGGGGTCGTAACGATTGCATTCGCTCTCTCTCCCTGTCTCTCTTTCCCACCCTCTCTCTGTCCGTCCCTCGCGCACTCTGTCTGGAATTTCTTTCTCACTCTCATCCCTTTCTGTCTTCTCTCTCTCTCTCTCTCTCACCTCGCCCTCTCTTTCTCTCTTCCCCACACCTATCTACATAACCCTCTCACAATTTCTCCCTCCTCTCTCTCTCTCATTGTCTCAAATCTCTCTCTCTCTCGAATCCTGTTCTCTCTCCGTCTCTCTCTTTCTCACCTCGCCCTCTCTTTCAATCTTTCCCGAACCTCTCTTCCCTAACCCTGTCTCAGTATCTCCCTCCTTCTCTCTCACTTTTCCCTCTCTCTGTGTCTCTGTCTCTCTCTGCCTCTCTCCCACTCACTCTGTTACTCTCTCTCTCTCTTTCATTCTGTCTATCTTTCTCTCTCTCTCTTTGTCTCTCTCTGCCTCTCTCTCTCCTTCTCACTCTGTCTCTCTTTCTCTGTCTCTGTCTTTCTGTCTTGCCTCTCTCTGTCTCTTTCTCTCTCTCTCTGTCTCTCTCTGTCCCTCTCTCTCCGTCTCCCTCTTTCTCTGTCTCTCTCTTTCTGCCTTGCCTCTCTCTGTCTCTTTCTCTCTCACTTTGACTCTCTCCCTCTCTGTCTCTCTCTGCCTCTCTCACTCTGTCGCGCTCTCTCTTTCATTCTGTCTCTCTCTCTCTTTCTCTCTCTCTGCTTCTCTCTCACTGTCTCTCTTTCTTTCTTTCTGTTCACTCTGTCTTTCTTTCCGTCTGTCTCTCTCACCCTGTCTCTCTTTCTCTCTGTCTGTCTCACTCACTCTCTCTGCGTGTGTCTCTCTTTCTCTCTGTCTCCCACACTGTCGAATTCATCTCTCTCTAATCCCTTTCTCTCTTCGTCTCTGTCTCTCACCTCGCCCTCTCGTTCTCTCTTCCCCGCTATTCTCTCCCTAACCCTCTCTCAGTATCTCTCTCTCCTTTCTCTCACCGTCTCTCTCTATCTCTTTCTCGGCCTCGAATCTCTGTCTGCCTGTCTCTCTCTCTCTCTCTCTGTCTTTCCGTCTCTTGACGGAGTGTTGTTTGTGAGACAGGGTGAGGGATGTGAGCGTAGGGCGGTGAAGTTGAAATGACTTTGGCGTTGGGTGGAGGTCTTTTTAAACAAAAACACATTTACGTCAGGGTCCAGATTAATTATCCATCGCGTTTTGCATATCACGTGAGGGCCGGGTGGAAGGGGGCTGCGTTAAAATCGGGAAGGCTATATTACTTTGATGTCGAGAGAGAGAGAGAGAGAGAGAGTGGACATTAGGATGCTGGAGACCCTTACCCGTTCCCGTCTCATTTTCCGTCTGAAAGGTTTCCTGCATTGAAATATGACCGGGCCCGTCCCGGTGGGGCCCGGTTGGATCTACCTGTGCGGGATGGGGGCGGGAGAGGTCGGATCGCCCCGGGAACCGGGGGTGAAAGCTGTGGGAACCGGCTGCGCTCCGCCGCACCGCGGGACCTACACCCCGCCGCCTGAGACTCTCCCCCGGGAGCGGCCCCCACTTCAGAGCGATCCTCCCCCGGGCGGCTACGGGGCTTACCCGCTAGTTGGACCGTACTACCCCCACGGGGTCTCCCTGCCCGGCGAACCCCTGCCGTGCGGCCTCTCCCCCGGATCTGAGGAACGTGGCTTCTACGCCTGCCAAGCCGCGCCGCCCTATATTAATGTGGCGCCGGGCGCGGCCCCGCCCGGGGGCGAGCCCCTCGCGGACGCTTACTCGCCCTGGCCCCCGCCGACTCACTGGGAGCCCCGTTTCCGCGGTCCCAAGGAACGGGTGGAGCCGAGACGGATATGGAAACCGAGTTCACCAGGTATGCGGGAAGGACCAGCTTCCGTTCCGCCCGCCCCCTGCCCCCCACAAGGTGTTCAGGGGAGTGGGATGGGGCGAGATGGAGAGGTGGGGGGGCTTGTTCAGGAGGGAGGGGGAGATGCAGAGATGGAGTGATTATGAGACGCGGAGAACGGGGAGAAGGACAGGGGTCTGGGAAAGAGATGGAGGGAGAGATAGTAGGGGTGAGGGGGGGGTTATGGGAAGAAAGAGAGAGGGGGAGGGCGAGAGGGGAGGAAGGAGAGCAAGAAAAGTGATGCACAGAGCGGGGGAGTACGGGGGGCAGGGAGAGACGGGGAGAAAGAGAGGGGGAGAGAGCGGGAGTGAGAGAGCGGATCTATGGAAAGAAAGAGCGGGCGGGGGGAGAGAGAGGGAGAGGGAGAGACGGGGAGAAAGAGATGAGGAGAGAGTCGGAGTAAGAAAGGGGGGCTATGGAGAGAAAGAGACAGGGAGACGGGGAGAAAGAGAGGGGGAGAGAGTGGGAATGAGAGAGAGGGTCTATGGATAGCAAGAGAGAGGATGAGGGGGAAAGAGGGAGTGAGAGAAAGAGTGTGGGAGAGGGGGAGAGGGGAAGAAATAAATGGGGATGGGTGGGAGAAGAGGGGAGAAGGGGGAAGAAGTGGGAGTAATAGAAAGGGGGAGGGAGAGAAGATGCAGCGAAATAGAGGGAGGAGATGGATAGAGAAAAGGAGGGAGAGGAGAGGCAGAGAACGGGATGGTGAGGGAATGTGGGGAGAAAGAAAGAGATGGAGAGACAGAGTGAGAGAGCTGGAGAGAGGGAGCGAGAGAAAGGTGAAGGAAGAGACGGACCAAGAGACAGGGATGGCGAGAGAGAGAGGGAAGGCAGAGAGGGAGGTAAGAGAGAGAGAGAGAAGGAAAGGGAGAGAGGGAAAAGGTAGAGATGGAGAGACTGAGGGTTCCTCAGTTTATGTGTGACGACCAAACGTCAACTGTTGCTCTTGGGGATGGAGAAGGTTGAAGAGAATTTTGGAACCGGGGAAGTGGGGGTGGTCACTATGGAGGTGAGAGGGAAAAAAACATTCCTGGTGTCAGTCACGGAGGGGAGAAGGAGGAGATGAGGAGAATTAATTTTTCATGATGTTGCCCGTTTCTGTGATCTGGGAACACGTGGAAGCAGATTGAATAGTGATCCTAGAAAGGGAAGGGGGTGAGTCAGAAATACTTGGGGGAGGGGAGTAGATTTACAGGGCTTTGGGCAGGGGGTGGGGAGCAGGGTAGAAAATTGGTACTGATGGGACAGATTTTTCACAGGGTAAGCCATGCCACTCCGTACTAGAAGAGCCGGTTATTTTAATTTCAATTGAAGTCCACATTCACGCTAAAGCACTCTCTGTTTCACACTCTCACTCCTTCACACACACTCTTGCACAAACACACTCTCTCTCACATGCTGTCTCACACAGTCTCTCTCACACCCACTCTCTCTCTCTCTTTCTCTCTCTGTCTCTCTCTCTCTCACACACACACAGTCTCTCACACACACTCTCTCTACCACACACGCTGTCTCTCACACTCTCACTCCTTCACACACACCCTTGCACAAACACACACTCTCTCACATGCTCTCTCACACGCTCACACCCACAGTCTCTCTCACACCCACTGTATCTCACACACACACTCTTTCTCAAACACGCTCTCACACAAACTGTCCCTCTCACACACTCTCTCATACGTACTTTCGCACACACACTCTCTCATGCGCACACACTCACACACACATTCTCTGTCCTACACTCTCTCTCATGCACTTTCTCTCTCTCACACCCTGTCTCATACTCTCACTCACACACACTTTCTCACACACTGTCTCACAAATACTCTGTCTCACTCTCACTCATACACACACATACTTTCACATGTACTCTCAGATAAACACACACCACACTCTGTCATATGCACACACTCTTTCACACACTCTCTCTCTTACACATACAATTCCATCTCACACGCACACAATGTTTCACACACACACTCTCACATAAACACACACCACACTCTGAAACACCACACCACACCTCTCTCATGTGCACTCTCTCACACACACATTCTCTCGTGTGCGTACTCTCACACACACACTCTCTTGCACACTCACACTCTCTGTCCCACACACACTCATACATATAGTCTTTCGCACACACTCACATACACAGTCACACACTTACGCACACAAGAATGTGTGGGGAGAGAACAGTGGTGAGGGGGGCGAAGGGATTAAGAGAGAGCAGAGGGTAGAAAGCCGGACAGAGAGAAGGGTGGAGAGGTAGAGAGAAGCAGAGAGTGGTATAAAAATAGAGGAAAGCAAGAGGGTAGAGAGAAAGAGAAGATTAAGAGGGGTAAACAGGCAGAGGGAAAGAGGCAGAGATATTGGGAGAGAGCAACAGAGAGAGAGGTACATAGATAGAGGACAGCTAGAGAAAGAGAGGCAGAGAAAGAGAGGTAGACACAAGTAGAGAGAGAGGGGGAAAACAGAATAACAGAAACAGAAAGACAGAAGGGTTGGGGGGAAGAGGCAAGAGATAGTGAAGAGACGCAGTGAGTGAGAGAGAGGAGACAGCGGAGATAAGAGGGGATGGATAATGACAGAAAGACAGAGTATGCAGAGAGAGGAGAAAAATGCAGTAATGAGATAGAGAGGGAAGGAAAAAGAGAGAGACCAAGAGAGAATGCGTGTGTGTTTGACTATGTGTGTTTGCCTGTATTTGTGCATGTTTGACTATCAGTGCATGCCTGTATTTGTGTGTGTGTGTTTGATTATCAGCGTGTGCACCTATAATTGTGTGTGTGTGTGTGTGTGTGTGTGTATGAGAAAGAGACAGACTATGTGTGCATGCCTGTATTTGTATATGTGTGTCTTTGACTATCCGTGTGTGCCTGTATTTGTATA
>NW_025971203.1:0-10975 GCF_021869965.1 Rhincodon typus | reverse complement strand
AGATTTCCATACTTTTACATTGTATCTCACAGGGAAATTGTGGGCACCTTTCTCTTCGTGTGCTCAGTACATGGAGTTATGCCGGTAATAAAGAGAATGCAGGCAGTCTTCTTCATCTATTAAGCCAAAGGGAAAATCACAACCTGGTGTGAAGTTTTATTCTAAACTGCACATTAAAGAATCAGCGCATCTGATTTATTGTATTCCACAGTTCTTCAAGGCAGTATCTTTGGCCCAACTGTCTTCAGCTGCTCCATCATGGACCATCCTTCCATAAAGTCAGAAGGGGCATTGGTTATTGATGATTATGTAGTGTTCGGTTCCACTCACATTTCCTCAGATAATAAAACAGTTCTTTCTTTCATGTTGCATCAACTGCTTTGACTGATCATTTGCCTCACCTGAATGCCTCACCTCCTGACTTTGTAAATTTTCTGAAACACTTAGAATTATGAAATTGGTGCTATGCTTTGAAGAATCTCCATTTGAATGGTTAGCTGCAGCTGCAATAACAGTCATGCTCAACACTGCCCAGGACAAAGCAATCTTTTCATTGGCATTTCACTAGGCTAAACATCTAATCTGCTCCATTGCCAGTGCACAGTGGTTGCAGTGTGCACCATCTACCAGATACACTGCAGAAAGACACACCAAGGCTTCTTCAGAAGCACTTCCCAAACTGGTGGCCTCTGCAATCTAGCAGTATGAGGGGAATGAGTTCACAGGCTCACCAAAATCTCCAAGTCCCCTTTAACATTATATGTTATTCTGACTGAGACATACACCGCTATTCCTTCACTGCTGCTGTGTCAAAAAGTGGAGTACATACTGAAAGTACCTTCACCTCATGGACTACAATGTTTCGAGCTGAAGACCTTTCTAACGGCTCATTAGCAATGAAGATCAAGGGTCAGCCTTGACTGCAATGCCCATATTCTGAAAGTAAATTTGCAAAAAAAATTACACTTAATATTTTAAGTTGGAGAAACCTAATGAGGTTGTGTTTGCCATTTCATTTGAGTTTAAACCTGCATAAACTCACTGAACCTAAGACTGGAATTCAGCCAGAATCTACCCCTTCAATACTGAAGGGAGGCATGGCTTTTCAGTTAGATTTTCAGTACATTCAGTTCCAAATCACACAGCATTCCAACATTCCTCATTGACAACAAGTTCGGTGTGCTTTTCTCTCCATTATATTGAATTAAAGCCAACGCTAAACTTCTGAGACACATGTTCTGTTTGTTCTGATGTCTCTCAGTTGGGCAAATCAAGACTGGCTTGGACTTAAGGCATGGTTATTTATACATGTCAAGGAGTAAAATACCATTTTTATGCAATGGTTTGAAAAGAATGCATTAACTCAGTTTTCCATGTGTTTTCCTGTAGTGAAAATGTAGTCCATACATAGAAATGTTCAGCTTATATGGCAATGCACCTATGTAACCCTGTGTCATGACTATGACCAGAGTATTCCACATTCACAGACTGCATGGTTTAATTCTCAAAATATGTAGGAGCCTCAGAAAGAGTTTTAGACAAACTTAGCTGTTTGGTTTGGACAAGCTAATTGAAAATAAAAGCACCACTGTAAATGTGTTCCTTATCTTCTATTGTTTCCCATATCTTTAGACAGCTTCAATCAAAGTTTTCCAATGGTAAGACCAGAGTCCGATCAGGTTGTAGGTGGTGGTGAGACATGCGGCAGGATCGGTTGAGATGTTCATCAAGGCACATCTAAACATTGACATCATCTCACTGCATATTGTACACTTTTCTCAAATGGCACGGTGAGATCCTCAATGAGCTGCAGCAAGTTCCTAATGGAGGTTCATTACCGCTTGTTAAAAGCCTTATTAACAGCCGAGCTCATCCCAGGATTCCGATCATACAAAACTCACCATACCAACTTGTCATCAGGAAAATTCGACATGGAAACCAGAGCGGGTTCTTGGCAAGTTCAACAAAGACCTCCATGTTGGACACCAGGCAACAATTCCCTGAGCACTAGCCATATGCACCCCACATCCACAGACATTGGCATCCAACATGTGATGGCCTCTATGAACTTTCATGGCATATCTCCAATTCACTGAGAGGGTGCTGTTTAATGCACTTAAATGTGGCACCTTGGGATGAACCAGCAACTAACAAGGCATTGCTGGTGCAATCACACTTTGCACTCAGGGACTGGACCAGGCTGTTCACTCTGAGCTATTCACTCACTAACATAGCACTCATTCACTCTAAGCTTACCTGGATGTACACAGCACCCCTGCATTGCATTAGTTTACCTTGCCCTTTGGCACAATGCCCCCACAGCCTTAGATACTAGGTTCATATTATTATGTTTGCCATCCCTTTTAATGCAAACACAAAGCTAGGAACCTTGCCATGAGCGTCAGCACACTCAGTCCACTTAGCCTCCATCAGGGGATCCCACCACTGTCAGTCAAGGCCCTAATCTGGATGATTAGAATTAGAACTTTGTCCTCGTAAAGGGTGAGGAGCTGAATGGTGGGCAGCCCATCTTGACTTTCTCCCCTATTGTGGGCAGTTTTCCTCCTAGAATAAAAGCAGAGACATGTGTTAAAGAACATAAAGGTAGGTGCAGGTAGGGAGGTTTCCTAAACACAGAGGGTGTGCAGAGTTAGTGGTCTCAGGCTTGGGGTGGATAAGAGCAAGTGAGGGAAAAGGTTGCAGGAATATTAAGAGTGATAGAACATGAGCCTTGCTGGGAGGTAGGCCCAGAAGCAGACATAGATTGAGTAGGGGACATTGAATAAAAGATGACGGCATTTAAGCCAGTAGAGTGGAGATAGCCATTGGCCTTCTTCCACATTGCTGAGCATTCTTCCAGATGGCTGATATCACTTTAACCAAGGTAGTAACCTCGGACCAGACTGGCATGGTCTTGTGTCATAGCCTCCACTGCTGCTCCCTGGTGGAAGAGGAAGTCCCATCATTGAACACACCACTCAGCAGGAGTTCTAGAACAGCTCCAGACTAACCATGTTTGTGCAGGTGCACAATGACCTTTTCCATATGGAACTGGTGCCAGAGATATTGGCCAACTCTGGGTAAGATGGGCAGAAATCAATGTGATACTCACCATAAGGGCCTAAATACCAATTTAAACAGCGAGTCTGATTAAATACAATAAGAAACCTGCTTGGCCTCAAAGCGAGAATCACTCTACCAAACTCACACATTTCATACTTAGCCAAAAATCCATAAGATTCATCTTTAAGAGTTAATACCCCACAATTCATCTGAAACTGTCACGAAAATAATATTTACTTGTCATGTAATTGACTTCACTGAGCTATTTCTGTTGCATCACTGTAGTCACTGTATTTATGTGGCCAGTCCAGTCCAGTTTCTCATCAATGGTAATCCCCAGAATATTGATAGAGGGGCAATCAGTGATTGTCAAGGGCAATGCTTAGATCATCTCTTAATGGAGATTATCATTGCCTTGCCTAAGCTTGAATTGCTAGATCTGCTTGAAATCTTTCCTGATAGGGCACACAACATGAAGGAGGGCATTCTCAATGTGAAGGCAGGATTTCATCTCCACAAGGATTGTGCGTGGTCACTCTTATCGGTACTGTCATGAACAGCTGTTTCTGCGGCAGATATACTGGTGAGGATGAGGTCAAATATGTCTTTCGCTCTGGTTTGTTTCTTTACCATCTCCCACAGATCTGGTCTAACAACTATGTCTTTTCGGTCTCAAGACCAGCCCAGTCAGTGCTAGTGCTGCTAAGACACTCTTTGTGATGGACATTAAGTACATTCTGTGCCCTTGCCATTCTCGATGTTTTCTCCAAGTGCTGTTCAACATGGGACAGTACGGACTCATCAGCTGGGTGGGGAGGTGGGTGGTTTGTGGTAATCAGCAGGAGGTTTCCTTGTCCATGTTTGACGTGATTCCACAAGACTTATTTGGTCCAGAGTCAATGTTGAGGACTCCCAGGGCAACTCTCGCCTGACCTTACACCACAGCGATTCCATCCCTGCTGGGTCTGTCCTGCTGGTGGGACAGGGCATATCCAAAGATGGTAATAATGTCGGCTGGGATGTTGTGTGTAAGGTATGATTCTGTGAGTATGTCAGGTGGTTGCTTGACTAGACTTTGAGACAGATCTCCCAGTTTTGGTGCAAGTCCCCAGAAGTCAGTAAAGAGGACTTTGCAGTGTCAACAGGGCTATGTTTGCCATCGTTGTTTAAGGACCCTCAGTCAAAGTCATGTGGCCAGTCTGCTTTTGTTCCTTTTTTGTGTACTCTTTTAGTGTTTAGGTCCAACAGAGTAGCTTTTTTGTCATTTCAGAGGGCAATTAAGAATCAACTACTTTGCTGTTGGTGTGCAGCCGCAGTCTAGGCCAGATTAGAAATCTACTCAGAAGTGAAACATGTTTTGCATAAAGATTCTCTCTGGTTTTTCTGAAAGCACAGACTTGTGCTGACTGAGGTTGAAGGGAGTGCACCATTACTTCCTCATCTCAATCATCTACTCAGAACTCAGGAAGAAGTTCTAAGAGTGAGTAGATGTAATATTAATAATATAGCTGGGACTCGGTGAGATGGAACATAGAACATAGAACTGTACAGTGTAGGAATGGGCCCTTCTGTCCACGATGTTGTGCCGAACATGACACCAAATGAAACTAATCCCTTCTGCCTGCCCTGGGTCCATATCCCTCCATTCCTTGCATATTCATGTCCTTATCTAAAAGTCCTTTAAATGCCCTTAACATATCTGCCTCCACCACCACCTCTGGCAGCACGTTCCAGACTCCTACTCCTCTCCGTTTAAAAAACGTGCCCCTCATGTCTCCTTTGAACTTTCCCCCTCTAACCTTAAATGCATGTGATATGAAGTGTTCTGACTGCACAGAGCTAACAGTCCTATAAGTTGTCTTCTCAGAAGTTCAACTTAATAGATTTTCTTTGAGAAAGGAGTCTGCCTCTGCCTAACTCTAGCTTCTTCTCCAACTCTCTGTGATATCAGGCCTGCTCGTCAGAGACTCCTGAACTCTTTTGAGTAATGTATTGAAAACCTTGCAACAAGACCTGCACCAGTCACTAGGAAGAACTGAATTAGTTAATATTTTGGAGCAGTCAAATATAACACCCTCTCAAAATTATCTATCCACTAAATGTTACAAAGGCCCTTACAACACTAAATGCATACAAAAATGGAATTAAATCTAAACCAATTATTTTGTCTGATTTCACAGAGGTTATACTGTCCATTATTCATAAAAGAATCTTGGCATTAGGCAGAGGCATCTTTTCATTCACAACTGCATCACAGTAAAGAACAAAATTATAGCCATCACACACAACTTTCCAGCATGGCTATTAAAAACTGAATGTGACTGAAACTCTGGATGACTTTTATTTTTCTCCCTGTCTGGGACGAGTCTGGGTGAGGTTAAATAACACAGAACCAGGAACTTTGTGGAGTTTATGGTTCATGATCACATAGAGTAGTGCAATTAGTCACTAAATGAAAAAAACTGTGAAATATATTTTTTTGCAAAGCTTATCTATATTGACAGTACAAAACAAATTTCATTGCATACATATCTGTTGTTCGTAGATAGAATTTGGGTAAAAGTAGTTAATTCTAAATGTTCAAATTTTCATGCAAAGTGCATTTCCAATAAAGAGAAAAGGGTGCTGAGACAGTTGATAATTAAAATGTTAATGAGACAACTTTGAAATGAATCAAAAAGCGCTGGAACTACTCAGTTGGAGGGAGAAATATAAATAACATTGCAAGTCGATGAACTTTCATCTCGACTTTCATACAGCCATGGCTCAGTTGGTAACACTTTCATGTCTGAGTCACAAAGTTTCAGTTTCTAACCCTGCTCCACAGCTTGAGCATAAGTATCCAAGTTGACACTCCAGTGCAGTACGGAATAGATGAGAAATTTGTGAGGCCCCATGTGCTTCTTTGGGTAGATATTAAACATCATATGGCATTTTGGAAACAATCAGGGATATTGCCCCCATTGTTCTAGCCAATACTTATCCCTCAATCAACCGACAAAAACAGATTATCTGCTCATTTGTTAAAAATGTACTTTGTTGGATTTTGGTGAGCACTTTAGCGCACTAGTTCTTTAAAAGATCCAGCATAGGACTCAGTGGGCTGAATGGCATTCTCCTGTGCAGAATTATTCTTTGTCTCTGCAATTCTTTACTGCCTTAAAAGAAAGAGATTAAAAGTCATTGAGGCAATCCATGACTGAGGAACTCAGGTTTAAAGTAGAAAGCCAAAGGACTAAGGTGAAGAATGTAAGGCCATGGGTGGGAGTTATTTTGTTGAAGTCAAACAGAATAATCCAATATTTAGTGAAGGATAACATCAATGTCTTGTATTATACATTCCACAAATAGTAAATTAACTTTTTTTTCACGCAGCAGGGTTTCTTTCATCAGTAATTTTAAGCTAAGTAGGCTTTCTAAAACAAACAGTACCACCTCACTCAGCAAGGTCTAACGTTTTCAAGGGTTTCACGGTAAGATAAATATAAAGCTGTCAATTAGTTCAATGATTTCTAATTGATTGCAGTCTTCAGGGACTTCAACATTGAGAGAGCCCAGAATCACTAACAGCATTTGTTGGATTTCCATGAACACATGACTCCTGAAGTTTCTGTCTGTTTTAGAGGAGTAATGATAGTGAATGTGGCAATTTCAAGTTTCTCTTTCTGCAACAAGATCTGGGCCATTCTGTTCAAATTACAATCACTAGCTTTAGGTAATGTGCTATCTGGTCACATTACTAAACAAGATTCGCTGTGGCTGTATATGACTTTAATCAAGATCACAGCTACAAGCAGATGTTAAACTTGTAAAAGATATTAATTAAGAGAAGGTGGTTGATTAAAACACGCTTTATAGAACCATTTACAGAAATGAACAAATTATTTTGAAGTTAGCAAATTACAATGTGAACTTTATAATAAAGTATCTTTTAGTGATTCCAATGGGAATTAAGCACCTGTCAGAATCCTTAAAACTCTTTCACACTCGAACCAAGTTTTCTCTTTAGAAAACTTCTCATTGTGAAGCTAGGCAAGGTATTTGGCAAACAAAAATAGCTACGGTCTGTCTGGTAGCCTACCATCTGGTAGTCGCATGATACAATGATAATGGATTTCTTGGCTATTCATAACAATCAATCTATGTCAATTAGCTTACAGCAGTCTCAGACATGAGAGGAGCAAAATCCCAATGGTAAAAAGCTTTGAAATCAAGCTCAGTACAGTGACCACATATGAGATCTTCAATTCCACACAGACTATATCCCAGTCTGTCACTTCCCAAAAGAAAATCTGTTTAACTTGCATATGGGTGAATCAATATGAACATCTTCCTACACTGATTTTGTCATAAGGAACCTGTGGCATTGACTGGCCACTCAGCTGACTGAAACATTGACCTGAAACTATTCATTGAGGCCATAACTTACAAGCTGCCTGGATGGTCCAGAAGACAGTGGACTGGCACCACGTAATGTGACTGGACCCTATGAATTGTATGGTGGTGATAGAGCGGGGCTGGGTTTTGGGGCTGGTGCCCAGACATTTAAATTGCAAAGCAACCTGTCATGGATCCACTATACTGCCAGGACCTGAACTGCAGCCACAGGTTATCTCATAGTGATCTCAATAATGAGTGGCAGCTGCAGCATATTGTGGATCAATCCCAAGTCTTCATGTGCTGCCTCCACATACAGCAATGGTGCTCAGGTCTCCCTGGGGCAGTTCCCCACAGCCTCTAGCATTCCTGTTAGCCCTCTGGCTAGTGGATGTCACCCACTATCTTTAATCGCATGGAGCTCCCTTACTGATCATCTCCTTGAAAACATTCCCCTGGACCTCCCACAGCCACCCCTGGGTTCCTGATCTAGCGTGCAGCTTGGCTTCAGGATTGACAACCTGCTGATCAAACAAAAACTGAAATTGCTAGAGAAACTCAGCAGGTCTGGCAGCATCTGTGGAGAGAAAGCAAAGTTAACGTTTGAAAGTTTGAATGTTGACTCTGCTTTCTCTCCACAGATGCTGTCCCCCAGACCTGCTGAGTAACTCTTGCAATATCTGTTTTGTTTCAGATTTCCAGTATCCACAGTCTTGGACTTATTTTAGTGAATTAACTAAATTTCAGCTCAGCCTTTCCACAGATTAATTTATAATGTAGCTTCTTCAAAAACAGCCTTGTAGCCCAATTGTTCTGGACAAAGTGAGAGAGCTTATCAAACTCTACCATTATCTAATGTCCTCAGGATCCTAACAGCAGTAATTATAGCCACTCTCAACACGCTGTTTTCCAGTTAGAACAGTCTCAATTTACACAATTGCTCCTTATGATTCCTCTAATCCCTTTTCGTATCCTTTCAATTGCTAAAATATCCTTTTAGTACTCAGCAATCACACCAGCACACAGTATTGTAAGTGCAGTTGCCCAAGTGATTCATACAGCGACAAGATGACTTCACTCTTTTGGCTCAATTTCAATCTGTACATTCTCCCGGTATCTGATTTTATTTACAACTACTAAGCAACATTTCAATGTACTTCTCATATATTCAAATTGGTCCTTCCAGACGTCAGGAAATGTCACATTCAACTTAAATTGTGATCTCTGTTCCTCTGTCCACACACACCGCCAGATCTGCTAAGTATTTCCACTACTTGCTGTTTTCTTCCAGATCTCTTTATTTTTCCAGGCACTTCATTTTATTGCCACTTAAGTAATAGTCTTTTCCTGACTGCCTTGTCTCCATTTGAGGCATTTTATATTTCTTTGCATTGGAGTGCATCTGTCAACTGTCTGCCCAATTTCTAAGTAGATTAAAATCTTCCTGTAGTTTACACAGTTTTAGTTCTGCAGTTTATGATTTTCTTTGAAAACCAAAAGAATTGCGGCTGCTGTAAATCAAGAACAAAAACAGAAGTTGCTGAAAAGCTGGCAGCATCTGTGAGGTAAAAAACAGAGTTGACGTTTCGGGTCTGGTGACCCTTCTTCAGAACTGATTTTCTTTGTATTGTTTCATTTGCAAATTTAGCAACTGTGATTGGGGCTCATGTTTAATTTTAATGATATTAAACTTAAGATGTCCCAAACAGATCCCGAAAGAAATAATGCAAGTGAAGTGAAGCAGACTGCAGCTTAAATTCAACCTCACCAAATGTCAATCGGGATCTAAGCCAGTCAGTCAGAAAAATACTTTCTTTGTGGATAAAATTTATTAAGCAGCTAACTTTATTGTTTACACCCTTTTCACAAATCAATCCCAATCATTTACCAATACCTTTCTCTTTGTAAACCCACCACTAAATAATGAACAATTTACAAATAGTCCCCACAAGAGCAAGTTAGGAACAAAATCGAAATGGAGTCAGAGGAGGAGTTAATGCACTTCAGTTCTTGCAACCTCTCTCTAAAGGTTTTGAGGGTTTTGGTGAAACCATTCCTCCTATGTTGTTCAAAACCAGTCACCAAATCGTCTATTTAAAACAACTAAACGATAACAATTAACAAATATTTCCCACCTTCTTGTGTCTTTATATTTACCCAGTCAATTAATTCATCATTTAACCCTAATCACTATTTAACAACTTGCAGACTCTCCCTTCTCTTTCAATAAAACTTTTGAAGACAGATCAACTTCTTGAACAAAACTAATGAAAAATAAACAAAGTAATATTTTACATTATTCTACATTTATTTTGTAATGTAAAAAATCACCGTCAAAATAGTTTTTTTCCATATTCAAGATAATTCAATCAATTACTGACAGAATTGATTGAATCCTAAAGGACACTGCTGCTAGACTGGAACTGTGGTAAGTGGTGAGGAAACAAACAAAAGGGGAAACCATACTTGATCTCATCTTCACCAAACTGCAGGCTGCTGATGCATCTGCTCACAACAGTATCAATAGTAGTGACCACCACAGGGTCTTTGTGGAGATGAAATCCCATTTTCACATTGACGATACCTACCTTCATGTTGCATGCCACTACTACCTTGTTAAATTAGCAGAATTAAGTTGACTTATCAACTAAAAAGTGAGCATCCATGAGGTGCTGCGAGCCATCAACAGCATCAAAACTGTATTCTATGACAATTTGGAATCTAATGGCTAAGATTATACCCTACTCGCTCATTACCGTCAAGCGCGGAGATGAACCCTGATTCAATGACGGCGCTTGGGGGGGGTGGTAATGGCCTAGTGGTATCATCACTAGACTATTGAACCAGTGACCCAGGTGATGTTCTCAGCATAGGCGTTCACAATCTTGTCAGGGCAGATGGTAGAATTTGAACTCAAAAGCAAAAGTTTGGAATTAATAGTCCAATGGTGAACATTAAACCATTGTCAGTTATTGGGAAAAGAATCCATCTGGTTCACTAATGCCTTTTTGATAAAGGAAACTGCTGTTTTTATGTGGTCTGCCCTACATGTGACTCCAGATGCACAACAATTTGGTTGACTGTTAATGGCCCTCTGGGGATGGGCAATATACGCTGGACTATCCACCATACGCCTATGACCGTTGAATGAATGTAAAAAACAACGTATAAAAGAAGAGTGCAGAGTGCATGCCAGGAGCAGCACCAGACATATCTAAAAATGAGGTGTTAATCTGGTGAAATTACAAAACAGGTCTACATGCATGTCACCCAGCAGAGAAACATGACATTGACTAGCAGGATGGATATATTATACTTACATTTCCAGAAGGCTTTTGATTAGTGCCACATCGAATGGAAAATAAAAGATCACGTCTCAGAGCTAGGATTGGAATGCCTGCAAGATTAGCTGGCTAACAAGAAGCAGAATGTCAGTGTAAATAGAGATAGGAGGAACTGCAGATGCTGGAGAATCTGAGATAACAAGGTGTAGAGCTGGATGAACACAGCAGGCCAAGCAGCATCAGAGAAGCAG
>NW_025971202.1:0-10976 GCF_021869965.1 Rhincodon typus | reverse complement strand
TAGGGGATGGCATTTTTGCAGGAAGGTGGGTGGGAGGAGGTGTATTCTAGGTAGCTGTGGGAGTCGGTGGGCTTGAAATGAATATCGGTTTCTAGGTGGTTGCCCGAGATGGAGACAGAGAGGTCCAGGAAGGAGAGAGAGGTATTAGAGATGGTCCAGGTGAACTTAAGGTTGGGTTGGAAGGTGTTGGTGAAGTGGATGAACTGTTCGAGCTCCTAGTGGTAGCACGAGGCGGCGCCGATACAGTCGTCAATGTAACGGAGGAAGAGGTGGAGTTTAGGGCCAGTGTAGGTACGGAAGAGGGATTGTTCCACGTAACCTACAAAGAGGCAGGCGTAGCTTGGGCCCATGCGGATACCCATGGCCACGCCCTTTGTCTGTAGGAAGTGGGAGGAATTGAAAGAGAAGTTGTTCAGGGTGAGGACGAGTTCGGCGAAGCGGATGAGGGTGTCAGTGGAGGGGGACTGGTCGGACCTGCAGGACAGGAAGAATCGGAGGGCCTTTAGACCAGCTGTATGGGGAATGCAGGTGTATAGAGACTGGATGTCCATGGTAAAGATGAGGTGTTGGGGACCAGGGAATTGGAAGTTCTGGAGGAGGTGGAGGGTGTGGGTGGTGTCACGGACATAGGTAGGAAGTTTCTGGACCAAGGGGGAGAAAATGGAGTCCAGATAGTTGGAGATAAGTTCAGTGGGGCAGGAGCAGGTGGAGACAATGGGTCGACCAGGGCATTCAGGTTTGTGGATTTTGGGAAGGAGATAGAAGCGGGCGGTGCGGGGTTGGGGAACGATGAGGTTGGAGGCCATGGGTGGGAGGTCACCTGAGGTGATGAGGTTGTGGATGGTTTGGGAGATGATGGTTTGGTGCTCACGGGTGGGGTCATGATCAAGGGAGCGGTAGGAGGAGGTGTCGGAGAGTTGGCGTCTGGCCTCGGCGATGTAGAGGTCAGTGCACCATACTACAACTGTGCCTCCCTTGTCCGCGGGTTTTATGGTGAGGTTGGGATTGGAGCGGAGGGAGCGGAGGGCTGCACGTTCTGCCGGGGAGAGGTTGGAGTGGGTGAGAGGGGTGGAGAGGTTGAGGCGATTGATGTCTCAATGACAGTTGGAGATGAAGAGGTCAAGGGAGGGTAGGAGGCCTTGGGGTGGTGTCCAGGAGGACGGGGGGTGTTGGAGGTGGGAGAAGGGGTCAGTAGAGGAAGGGTTAGGTTCACGGTTGAAGAAGTAAGCGTGGAGGCGGAGGCGGCGGAAAAACTGCTCTATGTCCAAATGTGACCGGTATTCGTTGATGTGTGGGTGGAGGGGGACAAAGGTGAGCCCTTTACTGAGGACTGATCGTTCGTCCTCAGTGAGGGGGAGGTCTGGGGGGATGGTGAAGACTCGGCAGGGCTGGGTGTTGCTGTCTCCTCTGGAGCTGCTGGCTGTGGAGGCGGTGGGCGGAGCGACATCGGCGTCGGCTGTGGGCGGAGTTGCATCGGTGAATGGGCGGAGTTGCATCCGCGTCGGTGATGGGCGGAGCGGCGTCGGCGGTGGGGGGAGCGGGGTAGGCGGCGCCAGCAGCGGTGACAGTAGGCGCGACTTCAGTGTCTGTGGTGTTGATCTCGGAAATGGAGGTGGTGGCATCGGCAGCGATGGCGTTCACTGTCCCAGAAGTGGGGTACCCAGCAGTGGCGGATGTGACATCATCTGTGGGTTCTCCGACAGTGGCCTCATGGCCAATGGCGGCGGGCACATTGTGGGGAAGGTCCTGGGTAGGGTTGGGGATTTGGGAGGTGGAGGAAGCCCGTTTTGGGTGGTAGGCACCAGTAAGTTTACTGTACTTTTGGTTTTTAGTGTCCAATAAAGCTGAGTAGAATTGTGAGTTCAGGTTGTGGATCCTACGAAGAATAAAAAACAGGAGAGGTCCTTTGCAGGTCTGGGAGAGGGAGGTTCTGAACTGGGGTAGGCTTGATTGTAATGCCTGGAGATGCCGGCGCAGCGCTGCGAGTGTGTGTTTCAGGAGTCGCAGGGAGAAACGCTTCTGAAGGGTCTCAATGCTATGAATGTCGATATTGTCACGGTTGGGGCCAAATTGGGAAGGCTTGAATGTGGATTGTAGTCCATTGGGGATGATGATTTCATTTCATTTATTATTGTCACATGTACCTAAGTACAGTGAAAAGTTTTGTTTTGCGTGTAGTACAAGCAGATCATACCGTACAAAGTTCATACGGTAATAGAACAGTTTGAGGAACTACAATGTTACAGCTGCAGAGAAGGTGTACAGAGAGCGAGATCGACGTTAAATTTAAAACTTGACAGGCCCATTCAGAAATCTAATTACGGCAGGGAAGAAGCTGTTCTTGAATCTGTTTGTACATGTTTTCAAACTTTTATACTTTCTGCCTGATGGAAGAGGGTGCCAGAGAGTATAACCAGGATGGGAGGAATCTTTGATTATGTTGGTTGCTTTCCCGAGGCATTGGGAAGTATAGACGGAGTCGATGGATGGAAGACTGGTTGGTGAGGTTGTCTGGGCTGTGTTCGCAACTCTCTGTAATTTCTTGCGCCTTGGGAAGACCAGTTGCCAAACTATGCCGTCATGCATCCAGGTAGATTGGGTATTCCTGAGGTTGCTGTCTTGATATTGAGAAATCTGGAATCCAAGTTTCTGAACAGTCTGCTGCTACTGCAACTGCCGCTATGATTCAGAGGTTTGCTGCTTGGCACATGTGAAAGCCTACAACTCAATGCCACAGCTGAGCTGGATTGAGAGTGGGTGAGGATGTGAGACACATAGAACAGAGTGGTGGTCAGGGCAAGGTCCAATTTCAATGCTGAAAATCCTACCATGGAGATGGGGCTCTAACCTCATGACAGTAGACCATGATTGATCATGTAATCTGATCATGCAGCATTGAAATAGACAGTGGACAGTAGTGGGCAGGATATGGTTGGCAGGGGCATTTAGACTTAAAAAAATGTAAAATGAGGGCATGCATTTTCATTGAAATATTTAAATTATCCATTTGTGAGAGGATTTGCTCAAACCTTCCTCAATAAAATTGTGAATGGTAAATTTTTTTTTCGAGGTAGATGGTCTCCTAGTTCAGGTTTTCAGCTTTTTAACCAATAGACTAAGCACACACATATTTTTGGTGGGGGTTAATATTCTCTCCAAAGGTACGATAAAAATATTTGTGCCGATTTGAACGATTTTCTGTTGCCTGTTAACAATTCCAAAGATTAGTCATATCCTGTGCAGATCTGTAACTGTTATTGCTGTCAGTACATCAACTGTGAGGCAGTTAAACATCCTAATTGCACATTATTGAAAAAGTCTGAGCTTTAGTCTAACATTTGAATTGGATGCAGTTGATTCTTAGTTAAATGCCACAAATACCTTTGATGGTATGTCAGGTATGGTTAAGATTTTGTGATTGTCCAGACCTTTCATAGTTGGAATGACATGTCATCGACAGCTACATTAATTCAGAAAATAACATGCGCAGAATACCCTCAGAAAACCAAAAGCAAATAAATAAAAACTAATATCTTCACAGATCTTATGACTTATAAATGGCCCTTTTTAGAACAGCAAGTAAATTAACTATTAATAATAACTCTTCAGCCACAAGCATGATTGAATATGAGCACATTAATCCTTCACTGCTTAAAACCATTAGTTTTGTTGTACCAAATTCAATGGCTTTGTTTATATTGTTCAATTAACTTAATAAAACATCCCAAAGCCCTATGCAGGGGCATAATAAAACTATGTATGACACTAATCCATGTCTGGAAATATCTGGTCAGATGTCCAAAAGACTGATCAAAGAGGTAAGCATTAAGTATTGCCTTAAAGGCGGAAAATGCAATAGAGATGCGGAGAGGTATAGCAGGGCTTAGAACAAAAGTAGCTGTAGGTACAATCCTGACAGTGAAATGATTAACACTGAGGCTACTGAAGAGGCCAGAATTAGAAGAGTGTAGATGCGTTGGAGGGTTTCGTTACTGAAGGAAATAATGGAGATAGGGAGAACAAAACCAAGAAGGTATTTTAAAACCAGGGTAAGAATTTTAAAATCACATCATAGCCTGACCAGGAGCCATTATCCATAAGCATCTATAGGCTGATAGGGGAAGTGATGAGAGATAAAACACAAAATTAACTAATTTAGCTATACTCAGCTTCCTACAATTTTATTGAACAGAATTTAAAGTTGGGAAGGAAATCGTTTATTTGTGTAAATTTTCTTTTCCCCAGATGGCAACGGAGAAGGTAGGCTGAGCCCAGGGCTCGACCATAATGTACATTTCATTCTACAGTTAGTAATAGAATAGAAATTTATTATCATATGCACTTCTACATGAAAAATGCAGTGAAAAACTTTATAAGTCACCCTACGATGGGGCCTACATCAGTGACGGAAGTCACACATAACAATAAAGTAAGTAAAATTAAGACAAAGTTCATCACAATTTGGTTAGTGACTCCTGGGCTCCAAGAAAGCTGATTAAGGAACAATGGAATACTCTGAAGATGCAGCCAAGATGAGATTGTCATTCTGGGACAAGACCACCACGCTGGGATGCTGGAATATTGGCCAGAAGCTGCCGTCAAGGAACACTGTCATACCGGGTCATGACCAACACGCCTGGGAGACCACATGCAAAGCCACTGGAACACCTGGAAGATGAAGACAAAGAAAACCTCCATATGGGGATGAGGTCTGCATGCTGAAACAAGACCACCATACGGGACACCACCACGTTGTGCCAAGACCGCCATTTCTGCTCCTTCAGGCGCACTGGCCTAACTGCAGACCTAGAGCTTAGGCCTAGCCTTCAAGTCTGGGTTGGGGAAGTCAGCGTGGGACCTAGTCCTCACTCGCCAGGAGACCCTGGACTAGGCTAGGAGTGTGTCTGCCTCATCCTGGTGTTGCTGCCACTGCAGCTGCTGCCAGAGGCCTCTTCCTTTACCTGCCACTCTCCAGACTTAAAAGAGAAAGAAAATGAAGAGGAAACAAAAAAGAAGAAAACGAAAAGGAACAGAGCTAAAGAGAAAAAGAAGAAAATAAGATAAAGAAAGCTGACATTATGGACGAGCCCTGGGCTCAGCCTTCCTTCTCCATTACCATCTGGGGAAAAGAAAAGTTACACAAATAAACTATAAATATTTCCTTCCCAATCTTAACTTCTGTTCAATTAAATTGTAGGAAGCTGAGTATAGCTGAACGAGATACTTTGTCAAAGCTTTTTGTTTTGCATTCATCAGGACATTTGCAAGAATACCAACTCAAGGGAAAAAAACAACATGCATAAGAGGAGAGCACTGATTGGTCAGAAGTGGAATCTGATTGGTAGAGGCATCACCAGGGAGAATGCACCCAAGAATACAGTTTGACAGTTAACTGCTGGGGTTTAATAAATTTCAAACCAAACAGGTTGACTCTAATTAGTCAGGACATTGTCCTGAGAAATGAACCAGTGAATCGATGTCATTTATTTTGTTGCTTTGAAACAGTATATGTACATGTTCTTTTTTGTCTGCCAAGAACAGATCCCTGTATATTAACATGTGTAGCTTCCAGTACATGCAAGTGCACCACATTGTGAGCCCAAATGATAATGCTATATTAGTTACTAGCATAATTTTTTTCACACTTGGGATTATGCAGCAATCGTTTGCAGAATCGCATCTAATGTTGGACACTGTGTTACACATTTTTCAAACGCATGCTCATCATTACTTTGCTTGACGCGAACAGCAATATGCTATTTGATATGAAGGTTGAGTGACTTGCCACAGTCAATTTCAATCAAGTTTTCCTCTTACACAGTGAAGGATCTCTTCACATTTGCAAAGATTATAATTAAGGACATAATTAATTTACCACCCAAAAGAAGCAATCACCATTTGGGTTGCAATATTATAGCATGGCAATCTAGACCTGCCACCATTCTGTGAATCAGTATTCATCGATCTTATGAGCTCACAACTTGTGCCATTGAGCTCAGTTTCAATTATATCATGCGTGCCCAAATAGATGGTGTTATAATGAAATTCCCACAAGCTCCACCTCTCTCAAACACCTTTGTTGAATTCTGCGAGAAATTTATTTTTGATAAAATGACACCTAACCTCCTAGGCCTTGCATATTATCAATATGTAGATGATATGTTTGCTATATTTGAACATAGAGAGTTGCATGTAAGAACATGCTTCCATGTCTTAATGGGCTCAAATTCATGTTTTAACTGGGACCATCAAATCTGTTCCCTTTCCTCAATGTCCTTAATTAGGAAGTCACTTAGGGGTTTTTAACAACTATCTACTGCAAACCTACCTTCACTGGTCAGTTTAGGTGTTTGGATTACATAGATTGGTCTGATCAGCAGTCCCGTAAATAAGGTTCAAATCATTTGTTCACTCTGAAAACTTGATACAGAAGTATGGCACATCAAAGGGGAGGTGATGGCCTAGTTGTATTATTGCAGGACTAATGTTCTGAGGATAGTTGGAACTGCAGATGCTGGAGAATCTGAGATAACAAGGTGTAGAGCTGGATGAACACAGCAGGACAAGCAGCATCAGAGGAGCAAGAAGGCTGACGTTTCGGGCCTAGACCCTTCTTCAGAAATGCTTCAGAAAAGTGAGTTCATAATGAATACTGATTCACAGAATGGTGGCAGGTCTAGATTGCCATGCTATAATATTGCAACCCAAATGGTGATTGCTTCCTTTGGGTGGTAAATTAATTATGTCCTTAATTCTGAAGAAGGGTCTAGGCACGGAGCGTCAACTTTCCTGCTCCTCTGCTTGGCCTGCTGTGTTCATCCAGCTCTACACCTTGTTAAATCTAATGTTCTGAGGACCCAGGTTCAAATCCCACCATGGCAGATGGTGGAATTTGAATTCAATACAAATCTCACCAATGCCCTTTGTGGAAGGAATCTGCCATCCTTACCTGGTCTGGCCTACATGTGACTACAGGCCCACAGCAATGTGGTTGACTCTTAACTGCCCTCTGGGTAATTAATACTGGTCGAGCCAGTGACACCCTCATCCTATGAACATATTAAAATAAATTAATTACTTATAGAACATAGAACTGTACAGGCCCTTCGGCTCACAATGTTGTGCCGAACTTTTACCCTAAACCTAAGGTCTATCTAACCTACACCCCTACCTTATACTATCATCCATATGCCTATTGTAATAGCTGCTTAAATGCCCCTAATGAGGGCGATTCCACTTACCTCTCCAGCAATGCATTCCATGCCCCCACCACTCTCTGAGTAAAGAACCTACCTCTGACGTCTCCCCTATATCTACCTCCACTCACTTTAAAACTATGCCCCCTTGTAATAGCAACGTTGGCAAAAAAAGAATTGCTTAATCTTAGAAACAGGAAGGAAGTCCCAGATTTTACAGAAATAATGGAAATGCTTTCTATTCATAGAATCCCTACAGTGAGGAAACAGGTCCTTTGGCCCAACAAGTCCACACCAACCCTGAGAGCATCCCATCCCCCTGTAACCCACCTAAACTACACATCCCTGAACACTACATGCAATTTAGCATGGCCAATCCAGCTAGCCTACACATTTTTGGACTGTAGGAGGAAACCAGAGCACCCAGAGGAAACCCACACAGACATGGGGAGAATATGTAAACTCCACACAGATATTCACCCAAGGATGGAATCAAACGCAGGATCCTGGCGTTGTGAGGCAGCAGTGCTAACCACTGAGCCATCATTATTCTTATTACCAACAACATGTCTCAGAAAAAGTTCATATTACAGAAGAGGAAGTGCTGGGGGTCTTAAATTGCATAAACCCTTGGGACCTGATCAGGTGTTTCCCAGAACTTTATGGGAAGCTAGGGAAAAGATTGCTCGGCCTCTCGCTGAGATATTTGCATCATCAACAGACTAGTTACCAATATACCAACTACTGGACACAGAACATCCTTCTTTATCCTGTCAAACTTTTCATAATTTTGAAAACCTCAATAAGGTCAACTCATAGTCTTCTCTCCTGCAAGGAGAATAAGCCCATCTCGCTAATCTTTCCTTGTATTTAAAAATCTCTCATTTCTGGTATCATTCTACTAAGTGTCTTTTGCACTCTCTCCAGACTTTTAAAATCCTTCCTTAAATAAGGTGGCGAGAACGGAACACAATGCTACAAATTTAGGGGGTGGCACAGTGGCTCAGTGATTAGCGCTGCTGCCTCACAGCACCAGGGACCCAGGTTCAATTCCATCCTCAGGTGACTGTCTGTGTGGAGTTTGCACATTCTCCCCGTGTCTGCGTGGTTTCCCCCAGGTGCTCCAGTACTCTCCCACATTCCAAAGAAGTGCAGGGTAGGTGGATTGGCCATGCTAAATTGCCCATAGTGTTCAGGGATGTGTAGATTAAGTGGGTTATAGGGGAATGGGTCTGGGTGGGATGCCCTGAAGGTCTGGGTGGACTTGTTGGGCCAAAGGGCCTGTTTCCACACTGTAGGGATTCTAAATATAAAATCTGGTCTGACCAATGATTTGTAGAACTGTATAACATCACTTCCTTGCTTTTATACTCTAAGCCTCTAGAAACCCAAGGATCCTATAAGGTTTCTTCTTGACAACAATAAGTGTCTCTTCTTCTTAAGACTCTCGAATGGTTTATCTTCCTCAATAATTGGATAGCCCATAGACCCAGCACTGAAAGGAGGATCAGCAGCAGTAAATGTCCTAAACCATAAGCCAACAGTGGTTGACACCCAGAGCCCAATACTACAACGTCCTCACTGGTAGAGACATGAGCAATCTCTTAGTAAACCTCAATGATTGTTGTAACTTACAGAAAGATCACTGCCATGGAAGTAACTAGTCACACGATACCAGGTTGTAGTCTAACAGTTTTATTTCAAATCACAAGCTTTCTGAGCGCTGCTCCTTCATCGCTGCTCCTTCATCAGGTAAAGTCACTTTACCTGATGAAGGAGCAGCACTCTGAAAGCTTGTGATTTCAAATAAGCCTATTGGACTATAACCTGTGTCATGTGACTTCTGACTTTGTCCACCCCAGTCCAACACTGGAACCTCCACATCATGGAAGTAACTGATATGCTTGATCACCAACAGGACATCTGTTTTCATGTCTATCCTCCTTGAGAGTCTGGGTGGGCAAGATCTATGAGATTCATGTATCATGACAACATTCAGACATGTGCACTCACATGATAAATTCTTTGTATATGATCATGGATAATCTGAACATTTCTTAAATGGAATCCCTTTCTGCCAAGGATATTCAAGGAGCTAACAATAAGAGATTGCAAAAGTTTTTTTTTTCTTTATTCATTTACGGGATGACAGCGTCACTGGCTAAGCAGCATTTATTGCCCATCCCTAATTCCAATGTGGGCAGTTAAGAGTCAACCACATTGCTGTGGGTCTGGAGTCTGATGTAGGCCAGACCAGTTTACATCCCTAAAGGACATTAGTGAACCAGATGGGTTTTTCTGACAATCGACAATGGATTCACGGTAATCATTAGATTCTTAATTCCAGATATTTTACTGAATTCAAATTCCTTCATCTGCCATGGCGGGATCCAAACCCAGGTCCCCAGAATGTTGTCTGGTCTCTGGATTAACAGTCCAGCGATAATACCACTCGGCCCTTGCCTTCCCGGATAAAAGTACCATTTATTGCACTCTCTATTTTGGGAAATCTCGAAGTACGACAAAACTGATGACCCAATTGTGGTGTTACCTTAATATCACGTAGATCTGGATGAATTCCCAAAATATCCTAAAAATTATGTTTCCTTTTAAATGCAGGCTTCAATGCAGCTCACCAGTCATCCAAGGTGACACGGGGTAGAACTACCATGATTCAAAATAGGATCTTCATTAAATCTGGGCTGCTTGTGAAGGGAGTAATATCTTAAACTCTTCGTCTCTTCTCAGTTCCTCCACCCTGTATCTCTTCATGATTCATTAAAATTGCAAACAAGCAAATTCCCATTGGAAGTAGGCTTACACTATTTTCCTTTAGGTTTTCTGTAACACAATTGGAGCATAAGCCACAAGAATTGGAAACTGCAATGTCATTCCTCATTATAACTTATGCCAATAAGCTGCCAGTAACATCAAGAAATGTATACATAGGAGGTGCCAAAACACTACCCAACATAGCACAGACATTGTTGGATAGATATCTGGCAGAGAAATGTCCCATACCAGAGTCCACCCACAAAAATCTCCAGGCTGCTGATTTTGATTCATGAGCTTACCAAAACTGAGTAAATTCAGGGCTGAGTGTTCTCATGAAAATTGTTGTTGCTTGGAAGCAGTGTACGTAGAGACTGTTCTTGGCAATATTAGGTAATTGCTTTCATCAGGTGGCATAAATGGAATCTTTGTAATTTTTTGAACATAGAGAGGGTCTATAGATGATAACATGTTTGTTGAGGGAAGTTCAAAAAATGGACTACTATTGCAGTGACCAGATACCAAGGTTAAGAGTTATGTATTTCATGAAATACTTTTCATTCTTTTAGGGGATGTGGGCATTTGTTGCCCATCTTCAATTACGCTTGAGATGTAGTGGTGAGCCTAAAATTGGATTCATTCCTTTTGAAGCTGGCAATAGATTGTTCTTCTTTGGTCCTCTTGATGCCACTTGGAATTTCCACTAATTTCTGACTTTCAATTCAGGTCTGTTGCCAAAGGAATGTTTCACAAAATACAACACATAACCATAATCCTTAGACTGTAGCCAGGTATAGCACTGGAAGATGCCAGATTGATTCAAAAAGAGAGAAAGACTTCCATTTATATGGCATCTTTCAGAAGTTCAAAAAACATTGAAAAGATGACGTAGAGGAGATAGTAGGAACTGCAGATGCTGGAGAATCTGAGATAACAAGGTGCAGAGCTGGATGAACACAGCAGGCCAAGCAGCATCAGAGGAGCAAGAAGGCTGACGTTTCGGGCCTA
>NW_025971201.1:0-10977 GCF_021869965.1 Rhincodon typus | reverse complement strand
ACACAGCAGGCCAAGCAGCATCAGAGGAGCAGGAAGGCTGACGTTTCAGGCCTAGACCCTTCTTCTCTGATGCTGCTTGGCCTGCTGTGTTCATCCAGCTCTACACCTTGTTATCTCAGAAATTTGATTTAATTTGATTTATTTATTTATTGTCACATGTACCAAAATATAGTGGAAAGCTTTGTTTATGAGTAGTACAGGCAGATCACAGCAAGAAAAGGATGTACAGATCAAAAAGACTTAGAGGCGTACACATTATATTGCACAGGGTGTACGCTGGTGAGATTAATGTTAGCAAGATCCACGTTATTTGAGGGTAGAGAGTCCATTCATCAGTCTGATAATGACTGGGAAGAACCTGCTGGTGTGTGTGTTCAGGCTTCTGAATCTTCTGCCTGATAGAAGAGGTTGTAGGAGGTCATTACCAGGGTGCAATGGGTCTTTGATGATGTTGGCAACCTTTCCGCAGCAACGAGCCCTGTAAATGGAGTTTGTGGTTGGAAGGTTGGCTTCCATGATGGTCTGGGCTGTGCACACCATCTTCTGCAGTTTCTTACAGCCCTGGTCCAAGCAGTTGCCATACCAGTCGGTTATGCACCCAGACAGTATGCTTGCATCTGTAGACTTTGGTGGCAGTCCTTATGGACATGCCAAATTTCCCAAGCCACCTGAGGAAGAAAAGGCATTGTTGTGCCTTCTTGACTGTTGCATCTATGTGGGAAGTCCAGGACAGGTCATTGTTTATTGTCACTCTGAGGAGCTTGATGCTCTTCACCCTCTTAGTTAAACTGATGAAGATTTAGGGACTTTTTTCAGTCACTGCATGGGAGGTCAGCTCCCAGAAGCTACAGATCACATTCAGTGGAGCAGTTTGAATAACTCCTTAGAATAAAATAGAATAGAATCCCTACAGTGTGGAAATAGGCCATGAGTCCACACTGACCCTGCGAAGACCATCCCATCCAGACCCAACCCATCCCTATAACACTGCATTTCCCATGGCTTACACATCTAACCCACACATCCCTGAACATTGTGGGTAATTTCATGTTGCCAATGCACCTAACTTGCACATCTTTGGACTGTGGGAGGAAATGTGGGTCACCCAGCAGAAACCAATACAGACATGGGGAGAACATGCAAGCTCCACACAGACAGTCACCTGGGGGCAAAATTGATCCCGAGCTTCTGGTGCTGTGAAGCCGCAGTACTAACCACTGAGCCACCGTGCCACCTCGATCTAGTATTTCCATCTTGATGAGTTGTACTGCTTTTACTCCAATGGAAATGAGCTACATCACTGATGTTTTGGAAAGATAGATTTTCTTAATGATCTGCATATCTGCTGCCGACAGTGATCAGCATAGAACCACTGTGAAATGGGAGTAATTTGCTGGAACCTCACATAAATGAAAGAGCAGTTTTTGAAATATTAAATCTAGATGATAATTGCAGCACCTGCTGGACCACCATAATAGAAATCAGCACTTAGCTCATTGCATGGACTGTCGGCTTGACTGGATGCTGTAGCACTGTTTTGTGGCTTTACAGGGAAAACACAGGGCAATTTAGCAGTGAGAGCTAAAAGAGAGATAACAATTTGACAGAGAGCCAGAAAATATGATACAATTTTGTGGAGGTGGACTTGTAAGCCTTCATCAATGAAATAGAAATCAGGTGGAATTTGGGTGTCAGTGCCAGGTTAATTCTGGCAGGTGGAAAGAGGGTGGAATGGCATTGATTTCCAACGCACTCTGTTCCGAGAATGAGACCTGTGATCAATTCTAAGATAAGGCAGACAACAAGTGGCAATCTCCTTTTTGAACCATGGGCAACCTGGGCATCAGAACACTCTTCAACCCTTAAACGTAATAATTGTACATCATGTGTAATCTGGTTGAAGTGGACACTAATTCAGAATCCCCTCTCTTAGTGCAGTTACTTGCATGTACACATTTGAAACCATTCCACCTCAAGTAATTTTCTGATACAAGACTTGTAAGTGTTTCTCTCTGCCATATTTTTTGAGATTTCTGCACTCTGTGGTTGGCATGTCAAACATTTCCTGCTTCATTGGAGTGAAAAGAGAAATTAACTGCTTCAGAAGAGCAATGATCATTATCACAGGTACACTGCAGACAGTCGATACTATTAACAACACCATATTGTTGCAATTCAGATAATTTACTTTATAAATGTTCATCAATCTACAATTATTGGTTTTCCTACAGGAGATAAAAATATTTAAAATGAACTTCACACCTCAAAAACATGGAAGGATAAGGGCACAGTTGCATAGGAATACCATGACCTACATGTTCCCATCCAAGCTAAACGACATCCTGACTTAGAACCATATCACCATTCCTTCATTGTCCCCATGTAAAAATCCTAGAATTCCCTTCCTAACAGCTCTGTGGGTGCATCAGACGGATTGCAGATGTCTCACGTGAGTTATATTGTTTTCTCCAGGGCAACTGCGGATAGACGACAAATGCTGTCATAGTTCGCAATGCTCACATCCCATGAAAGAAAGAAGCAAAGAATGTAATTTCAAGGAAATTGCTTCAATGGGTGGTAAAGGACAGACAGAGACAGAAAGTGTAAATCCAAGGGCAAAACAGCTGATAGCGTTTGAGATTAAAATAATAGCAAAAAGATAGGATTAAAAACTCTGCATTTGAATGCACATATAATTTGTAACAAAACAGATGAAATAGCAGTGCAACCTAAAGTAAATGCTTATGATCTGATGGCCAGTCAGAGACATTGCTACAAAATGGCAAAGCTTGGGACTTGAGTATTTGAGAGTGTATGACATTTAGGAAGGAAAGGAGGAAAATGTGAAGGGGTAGCTCTGTTAATTAAGGTCAGCAACTGTACAATAGAGAAAGAAGATCTTAAGATTTCAAGATTAGGATTGATGGTGGAATTTCCCCCTCCATTGTGCAAAGACATCTCATTAAAGGTCCAATTGATGTTATTTATATGGCACTTCCGATTCTCCTCTCCTTCCTCAAGAAACTAGCCAGTGCAAATTCCCAACTTGTATATCATTGCTAGTATCTGCTGGCTGCAGCTCACCAAGCAGTTGTCACCACCATCATCCACCTGCTACTTAACAGTAACATTGCTACATGCCAATGACACCATCACCCTCAACTTTTGTCCATGCAAATTGGCATCAACAAACAGCATTACCATATCATCAAGCATGCTCTGTGACAACTCGCACACCACTCCAGTCTTTCAACACTTTGCTATGGAGATGAGGGACATCGCTGACTTGCATGCTTTTGCAAGGTCATTTTATGTGCGGGTCACACATCCATCTTGTGAATTTGCATAGGATGCATCATGTGGCTCTTAGTTGACTTTCTTAGTGCTCACTCACTTCACACTAACTTGGAGACTGCTTCTTCGGTGTATTCACAATTCTTTCTGAATGTATTCTAACTGAGTTCAGTGTTGATTTACAGATAGCCAGTCTCTGCGTGGGTCATTGTGTTGCTTTCTTATCAAACATGGTCTCTAGTGCTCAAATTCAGACTGTTAATATCAGCAGCTTACATTGCTGTTTAGCACAGAGGGACAGGCTGGTTGCCTGTAATTGAAGAAAGCACTGAACAGTCAAGAGGGTGAACACATTGTGGAACTGTCCAAATTCAATCTCACATATACAACAGCAGCTTACACAGTACATGTGCTTCAAACAAAGGGCTGTGTGTGAAATTCAAAGGCAAGCAGTGACCATTGGAGAATGTGTCTACTGTCAGTCAGAGATCCCACCTCACTCAGTCAAGGACCTCATCCAGTTCTGGTCCAAAATGTTTGTCATGGTCAATCAGGAGCTAGATCTTACTAGAGTTGGAGAATCTATGTACTTGCAATCCGAGGACTGAGTCATGCTATGGCCTCGCAATCTGAGAACTGGGTCATGCTATGGCCTCGCAATCTGAGGACTGGGTCATGCTATGGCCTCACAATCTGAGGACTGGGTCAAGGTCAGTCTTGCAGGACAAGTACAATCAGTCCAGGGATTACAGGCAGGTCAGCTGGAGTGTTGTGGAGTTATAAATCCGTCTAATGCCCAATTCTTCATGCAATGAGATGAAGGGAGGGATTGGTTATGATGGAACTGAATGAAAGGGCAGTTAGTGATGATGCACAAGCAGGATAGGTGTCCTGAGTGAGTGAGTAGGAAGCAAAGAGAACCGGGAGGGTTGGTAGTTTAGGAGGACGAGCTGTGTGAGTGGGCATACAGCATGGAATAGTGAGCGCTGAGGGCTATGGACTTTAGTGAGAGGCATGTACAGTGGCAGTTTTGGAGTATGTGATCACAGAGAGATGTTGGTGGTAATTACTCGAGTGGAGCACAAAAGTTGATTTACCTTCTTCCAATAATACTGAGCCTTATATCTCAACCAGCGCACTGAACTGACATCGAACTGGAATTTGGGTCCAGGCTAGTTTTTCTGGTGGTATGGTTTCCTGTAGCAGTTGACAGGAAAGAATGCTGCCCACCTGTCTATCAACCCATCCACCAACAGTCAGTGGGAAATTGAGAAACAAATTTGTAAGGAGATCTCAGTTATCTGTGAGAATAACAGTGTGGTCATGATAAGGGGTTTTAACTTCCCGAACGTACACTGGTACTCCCATAATCTTAAGGGCTTGGATGGAGAGGAATTTGTTAAGAGTGCACAAGGAAATGTTCTAAATCAGTATGTGGATGTACCTACTAAAGAAGATGCAAAACTTGATCTACTCTTGGGAAATAAGTCAGGGCAGGTGATTGAGATGTCAGTGTAGGAGAACTTTAGGGCCAATGACCATAATTCTATTAGTTTTAAGTCAGTGATGGAAAAGACTAGACCAGATCTAAAAGTTAAAGTTAAAAGTTAAAGTTAAAAGTTAAAGTTCTAAATTGGTGAGAGGACAATTTTGAAGGCATTAGGCAAGAACTTTCAAAAGTTGATTGGGGGCAGATGTTTGCAGGTAAAGGGATGGCTGGAAAATGGGAAACATTCAAAAGTGAAATAACAAGAGTCCAGAGACAGTGTGCTCCTGTTAGGGTGAAGGACAAGGCTGGTAGGTGGAGGGAATGCTGGATGACTAGAAAAATTGAGACTTTGGTTAAAAATAAGAAGGAAGCATTTATCAAGTATGGACAGCAGAGATCAAGTGAATCTGTAAAAGAGTTTAAAGGCAGTAGGAGTATACTTAAGAGGGAGATCAGGAGGGCACAAAAGGGACATGAGATAGCTTTGGTAAATAGGGTTAAGGAGAATCCAAAGGAATTCTACAAATACTTTGAGGACAAAAGGATAACAAGGGAGAGAATAGATCACCATAAAGATTAGCGAGGCTGCCTATGTGTAGAACTGCAGGAGATGGGGGAGATATTAAATGAGTATTTTGCATCAATGTTTACTGTGGAGTAGGATATGGAAGATGTAGAACATGGGAAAATAAGTAGCAACATCTTGAAAAATGTCCGTACCACAGAGGAGGAGGTGCTGGACGACTTAAAACGCATAAAGGTGGATAAATCCCTGGGACCTGATCAGATGTAACCTAGACCTCTGTGGGAAGCTAGCAAAGTGATTGCTGGGCCCCTTGCTGAATCATCGATAGCCACAGATTTGGTGACAGAAGACTGGAGATTGGTTAACGTTACGCCACTATCTAAGCAAGGTGGTACAGAAATGCTAGGGAACTATAGACCCATGAGCCTGACATTGGTGGTGTACAAGTTGTTGGAGGGAATCTTGAGGGACAGGATTTAGATGTATTTGGAAAAGCAAGGACAGGTTAGGGATAGTTAACATTGCTTTGTGTGTGGGATATCATGTCTCACTTATTCGATTAAGTTTTTTGAAGAAGTAACAAAGAGGATTGATGACGGCAGAGGAGTGGATGTGATCTATATGGACGTCAGTGAGGCTTTCAACAAGGTTTGTCATTGTAGACTGGTTAGAAAGGTTAGAACACATGGAATATAGGGAAAACTAGCTATTTGGGTACAGAAATGGCACAAAGGTAGGAAACAGAGGGTAGTGGTGGAGAGTTGCTTTTCAGACTGGATGCCCACGACCAGTGGTGTGTCACAAGGATCAGTGCTGGGTCCACTGTTTTTCATCATTTATAGAAATGATTTGGATATGAATATTGCAGGTATGGTTAGTAAGTTTGCAGATAAGACCAAAATTGGAGGTGCAGTGGACAGTGAAGGAGATTACCACAGAGTACAACGGGATCTTGAACAGATGGACCAAGGGTCCGAGGAGTGGCAGATGGAATTTAATTTAGATAAATGTGAGGTGCTTCATTTTGGAAAGGCAAATCAGTGTAGGACTTGTAAACTTAATGGTAAGGTCCTGGGGAGAGTTACTGAACAAAGAGACCTTGGTGTGCAAGTTCATAGTTCCTTGAAAGTCGAGTCACAGGTGGATAGGATAGTGAAGAAGGCTAAATAAAAACCGATAGTGAAGAAGGTGTTTGGTACGCTTGCCTTTATTGGTCAGTGCATTGAGTATAGGAATTAGGAGCTCATATTGTGGCTGTGCAGGACATTGGTTACGCCACTATTGGAATACTGCATTTAAATTTAGTCTCCCTGCTACAGGAAAGATGTTTTGAAATTTGAAAGGGTTCAGAAAATATTTACAAGGATGTTGCCAGTTTTGGAAGTTTTGAGCTATAGGGAAAGGCTGAATAGGCTGGGGCTACTTTTCCTGCAGCGTTGGAGACTGAGGGGTGACCTTATCGAGGTTTATAAATTCACGAGGGGCATGGATAGGGTGAACATCCAAGGCCTTTTCCCAGGAGTAGCAGAGTTTAAAACTAGAGGGCATAGGTTTAAGGTGAGAGGGGAAAGATTTAAAATAGACCTGAGGGGCATCCATTTTGTGCAGAGGGTTGTGCGTGTATGGAACGTGCTGCCAGAGAAAATGGTGGAGGCTGGTACAATTACAATATTTCGAAGGCATCTAGATGGGCATATGAATAGAAAGGGTTTAAAGGGATATGGGCCAAATGCTGGTAAATGAGACTCGATTTATTAGGAATTCTGGTCGGCATGGATGAGTTGGACTAAAGGGTCTGTCTCTGTGCTGTACAGTTTTATGATTTCTATGATCTATCTCCAGATCCTTATCTAAATGCAAGGCACCTGTTGGTAACAGTGATTATAATATGATTGAATTTCACATTCAGTTTATGGGAACGAGGAGTCGCTAAGACACAAATGTTTTAACCTGAAGTAAAGCATTTATGCAGGCATAAAGACAAAGCTAACTTGGGAATGGATTTGGGAAACTAGGTTAAGGGACTAGTCAGTAGAGCTGCAGTGACAAACCTTTAAGCAGAAAGCTCAGAATATTAAGAAAATACACGTTTAAGCAATAAGGACAGTTGCTAATGTAAGAACACATCACCCATCCTTGAGTAACTAGGACAGTTAAAGATAGCATCAAACTAAAATAAAAACATATAATTCTGCCAAGCTGAATGATCAATGAGAAGATTGGACAGAATGTATTAAAAAAAGCAAATAATGTCTAAAACAGCAATACGCAAAGATGTTTTTGAAACGACGTCTGGAGGTGGCCTGAAAATGTGAATTACTTCTAGTTGACAGACAGGCAAGTGTTTTTGTGTTATATTTGTGTTCTGACAAGCTTACAAACATATGCAGATATAAACACCAAATTTTATAGGCAGCTAGCTAGCATGTGCCCCCTACAGGGATGTTCCAGGCTCCAATTTCTGAGTGTGATGTTAAAAAGAGACCAAGACAGCATGTCACTCTCAGCAACCCAGACATATCAGTCAATGACTGGCAGGGCTCGAGACAGAGGGTTAGATCAGGCCTCAAGACCTAAAGGTCAGGCAGGGATATATAGAGAACATCCATTCAGGTCAGAGATGGGGCCACTGTTAGCGGATCAGCGTGGCGTCACTGTTCGCAGGTCAGAGTGGGGTCACTGTACTCAGGTCAAGGATGGAGTCACTATATGTGGGTCAGAGGTGGGATCACTGTGCTCAGGTTGGGTGGGGTCTGTGATGATGCTGTGGTGATAAGAGATGTATTTTGTCCTGGTTTCTTTTAAGAGAGAGATTGCGCAAGAGGTGCACAGTAGTCTGTGGTAATATTAGCAGCTTGTGAGGTCTTGGGGTATTTAAAAAAAAAGTTGGGACAATAGAAGCAGCCTGGAGGGGTGTGGCCTATGTTGGTAGACACATAGAGTCATACAGCGTGGAAACAGACCCTTGAGTCCAACCAGTCCATGTTGACCATAATCCCACCTACCTGCACTTGGCCCATATCCCTCCAAACATTTCTTATTCATGAACTTACCTAAATGTCTTTTAAACATTGCAACTGTATCGCATCCACCACTTCCTCTGGAACTTCATTCCACACACGAATCACTGTGTAAAAATGTGCCTCTCATGTCTTTTTTAAATCTTTCTCCTTTCACATTCAAAATATGTCCGCAGTCTTGAAATTCTCCAACCTATGGAAAAAGACACCTGCAATTCATTTTATCTATACACCTCATGATTTAAAAAACCCCTATAAAGTCACCCCTCAGCCTCCGATGCTTCAGGGAAAATAGCCCTAACCTATTCAGCCTCTCCCTATAGCTCAAATTCTCCAACCCTGGCAACATCTTTGTGAATCTTTTCTGAATTATTTCTAATTTCACAATATCTTTCCTATAGCAAAGACACCAGAATTGAATACTGCATTCCAAAAGTGGCCTAACTAACGTCCTCCACAGCCACAATATGACCTCCCACCTCCTACACTCAAAGGTGTGAGCAAGAAAGGCAAGCGTGCTAAATACCTTCTTAACCACCCAGTCATTATGTGACGCAAACTTCAAAGAATTATGTACATGAACCTCTACGTCTCTGTTCTACAACACTACCCAAGGCCCTACTTTTAATTGTTTAAGTCCTGACCTCATTTGTTTTACCAAAATACAATACATCACATCTATCCTAATTAAACTTCATCAGCCACTCCTCAGCCCATTGCTCCAATTGATCAAGATCTTTTTGTAATCTTAGATAACCTTCTTCACTGTCCACTATACTACCAGTTTTGGCATTATCCGCAAACATATTGGCCATTCCTTTTATACTGTCATTAAAATCATTTCTATAAATGACAAACAAATGTGGACTTCAGCACCGATCCTTGTGGAATACTGTTGGTGACAGGCCCCCAGTCTGAGAAACAAACCTCCACCACCACTCTCTGTCTCCTGCCATTAAGCCAATTTTGCATCCAGTTTACAAGCTCACCTTGAATCCCATGTGGCCTAACTTTATTAATTAGATTATCATGCAGAACCTTGTCGAAGATTTTACTAAAGTCCAAGTAAACGTCTACTGTTCTGCCCTCATCAATCGTCTTGGTTATTTCTTGAAAAAACTCATTCAAGTACATGAGATATGATTGCATATCTACATTGCATATTCGCCAATGTCTTTCTCGTTAAGTGATATCCAGCATTAAGGTAAGGTAGCGTTGTCATACTCTTACCAGATTATAGGGTTACTCTCTCATTGGAGAGAGACAACTGGTGATGGTTTAAGCCGAAGGTCACCCCATCTCAGGCAAGTGAAGAGGTTGAGAAGGAGAGTCCTTCATGGTAACGTCAGCCAGTGCAGGAATTGAACCCACACTGTCAAAGTCATTGTATAGTGCAAACCAGCCCTCTAGCCAACAGAGGTAAATTTGGATCCAATCCTATGGCATTCTGCCTTGCAACAAGATGTAACAAACTTAATTAAAAACTTTTCTGACTATCTGTGTTTCACAACCAAGCAAGTTATTTTTATCTCAAATCAGTTCCCTGGGCATGAGTAGAAACTATTAGCAAAGTACTCAGAATCTCACTGATGAACTTCATTGTTGTACACAATCAGATTGCAGAAGAACCTTATCAATCAAAAGCTCACTAATTCTGTTGAGATACCATGATCCACAATACCTGTCAGGGCACAATCTTGGCGGTTGTTATTTTGTTTCGATTTTAACAGCAATCCTATTGCATGTCTTTTGGTTTTTAAAGAAAAAAAGCATACACGATCTGATAAATCACAACGATGCAAGACTTTGAAAAAACACGATGCTCCTCAATTAAGAACAGTCACAATTCAGAATACAAACAAAATTGTTAGACAGTATTGATTTGAAACTCTGATTTTTCAGCCAGTTGAATTTCAGAAATCCAAGATTTTTTTTAATTTAAAACCCCAGTAATACATGCTGTACCAACAGGAGTTCTCTCACCCACTGTGCCAGTTGTTTGATCATACCTATTCAGCTTGTCAGTTGAGCTCTAAAGATAAAGGAGCATTAGAAGATTGATATTACATCATTCAAATGTCAGCATTCAACAAAGTTACAGCAAGAATACCAGACTGAATGGGATAAGAAAAAATATTTATGTCAGATCCATTTCTTTTTCTGACTGTGTACAACCCTCCCTTCCATAAACTGTTCTAACTTATTGAACTTCCTGTTGACCTTTGTACAAATGGCTACAAATTCAGGCAAACTATATTTGAGGAAAAAGCTTTCCGTCATGTTCCTCTGCTTCACCAGGGGAGCACAATAGTTTGCCGCTCTCTACTGGAATCTGAACTGCAAACAAACATCAGAGTGACACCATTGCCAGTGATAAACTAAATAGACACAATGTTGAACATTTTGGCTCTGGATTTATTCCAAGTTATTGTAAGTCAAGCTGAAGTGCACAGATGCACCAATTAAGCCACTCCATCCAGGGGAAAATGTCTAAATGCCAGCAAACAGGCTCAGGAGCGGGCATGTTACAGAGATAGTAGGAACTGCCGATGTTGGAGAATCTGAGACAACAAGGTGTAGAGCTGGATGAACACAGCAGGCCAAGCACCATCAGAGGAGCAGGAAAGCTGACGTTTCGGGTCTAGACC
>NW_025971200.1:939-10977 GCF_021869965.1 Rhincodon typus | reverse complement strand
GCATGTTAATCAAATCAGCGTCAAAAGTTGAGTCATTTGCAGAAGTTGAGATTTTAGTCTTCCAATGTACTTACCTGAGTGAAATGAGCGTGTCAGTCAAAACAGCATCAATAATTAAGTCATTTGGTGAAGTTGAGATTTTTGACTTCTGAAGTGCTTATCTGACTCAAATAAGCATGTTCGTCAAAACCGCATCTAAAGTTGTGTCATTTGTTAAAGTTGAGGTTTTGATCTTCTTCAGTGCTTCACTCGCTGAAATAAGCATGTTAGTCGAAACAGCATTAAAAATTAAGGCATTTGCTGAAGTTGAGATTTTTTACTTCTCAAGTTCTGATCTCACTCAAATAAGCATGTTCGTCAAAACAGCATTAAAAATTAAGTCAGTTGGTAAAGTTCAGATTTGTGTCTACTGAAGTGCTTATCTCACTCAAATATGCATGTTCGTCAAAACAGCATAAAAAATTAAGTCATTTGATAAAGTTCAGATTTGTGTCTACTGAAGTGTTTATCTCACTCAAATAAGCACACTACTCAAAACAACATCGAAAGTTGAGACATTTGGTGAAGTTGAGATTTTTGACTTTTAAAGTGCTTATTTCACTGAAATAAACATGTTAGTCAAAACAGCATCAAAAGTTGAGTGACATGTTGAAGTTGAGGCTTTGGTCTTCGTTTTGCTTATCTCGCAGTAATAAACACGTTAGTCAAGTCAACATCAAAAGTTGAGTCGTTTGGTGAAGTTGAGATTTTTGACTTCTGAAGTGCTAATCAAACTGAAAAACGCATTGTTAATCGAATCAGCGTCAAAAGTTGAGTCATTTGTTGAAGTTGAAATGATGGTCTTCCGATGTGCATATCTCGTGAAATAAGCGTGTTAGTCAAAACAGCATCAATAATTAAGTCATTTGGTGACGTTCAGAGTTTTGACTTCTGAAGTGCTTATCTGACTCAATTAAGCATTATAATCTAAACAACATCAAAACTTGAGTCATTTGGTGAAGTTCAGATTTTGGTCTTCTGAAGTGCTTATCTGAGTGAAATAAGCATGCTTGTCAAAAAAAGCATTAAAAAATAAGTCATTTGGTGAATTTGAGATTTTTGACTTCAGAAGTGCTTATCTCACTCAAATATGCATGTTACTCAAAACAAGATCAAAAGTTGAGTCATTTGGTGAAGGTGAGGTTCTGATCTTCGGAAGTGCTTATTTCACTGAAATAAACATGTTAGTCAAAACAGCATCAAAAGTTGAGTGTCATGTTGAAATTGAGACTTTGGTCTTCGGCTGTGCTTATCTCGCAGCAATAAACACGTTAGTCAAATCAACATCAGAAGTTGAGTCATTTGGTGAAGTTGGGATTTTTGACTTCTGAATTGCTAATCAAACTGAAAAACGCATGTTAATCGAATCGACGTCAAAAGTTGAGTCATTTGCTGAAGTTAACATTTTGGTCTTCCGCTGTGCTTATCTTGTGAAATAAGCGTGTTAGTCAAAACAGTATCAATAATTAAGTCATTTGGTGACGTTGAGATTTTTAATTTCTGACTCAAATAAGCATTTTAGTCTAACCAACATCAAAACTTGAGTCATTTGGTGATGTTCAGATTTTGGTCTTCTGAAGTGCTTATCTGAGTGAAATAAGCAGGTTCGTCAAAAAAAGCATTAAAAAATTAAGTCGTTTGGTGAAGTTGAGATTTTTGACTTTGGAAGTGCTTATCTCACTGAAATAAGCATTTTACTCCAACCAGCATCAAAAGTTGAGTGTTTTGGTGAAGTTGCGATTTTGGTCTTCTGATATGTTTATATAACTTAAATAAGCACGTTAGTCAAAACAACATCAAAAATTGAGTCACTTGGTAAAGTTGAGATTTATTTCTACTGAAGTGCGAACCTCACTCAAGAAAGTATGTTAGTCAAAACAACATCAAAAGTTGAGTCATTTGGTGAAGTTGCGTTTATTGACTTCAGAAGTGCTTATCTCACTCAAATAAGAATGTTAGTAAAAGAAATATTAAAACAAGATTCATTTTGTGAAGTTCGGATTTTGGTCTTCTGAAGTGCTTTACTCGTTGATACATGCAATTTTGTCCAACCAGCATCAAAAGTTGAGTCATTTGGTGAAGTTCAGATTTTTGTCTTCTGAAGTGCATATCTCGCTGAAATAAGAATTTTAATCCAACCAGCATCATAAATTATGTCATTTGGTGAAATTGAGATTTTAGCCTTCTGAATTGCGTGTCTCACTCAAATAAGCATGTTAGTCAAAACAACATCAAAAGTTGAGTCATTTGGTGAAGTTGAGATTTTGGTCTTCTGAAGTGCTTATCTCAATGAAATAAGCAGGTCATTCGAACCGACATGAAAAATTTACTCATTTGATGGAGTTGAGATATTGATCTTCTGATGTGCTCAACTCCCTGAAATAAGCATTTTGGCCCAAATACATTCAAACATCAAGTCATTTGGTGAAGTTCAGATTTTTGGCTTCTGAGGTGCTTATCTCACTGAAATAAGCATTTTAATCCAACCAGCATCAAAAGTTGAGTGTTTTGGTGAAGTTGCGATTTTGGTCTTCTGATATGCTTATCTAACTGAAATAAGCACTTTAGTCAAAACAACATCAATAATTGAGTCACTTGGTAAAGTTGAGATTTATTTCTACTGAAGTGCTTATCTCGCTGAAATGAGAATGTTAGTCAAACTAACATCAAAAATTGAGTCATTTGGTGAAGTTCAGATTTTTGTCTTCTGAAGTGCATGTCTCGCTGAAATAAGAATTTTAATCCAACCAGCATCGAAAATTAAGTCATTTGGTGAAGGTGAGATTTTTGCCTTCTGAAGTGCTTATCTCACTCAAATAAGCATGTTCGTCTAACGAACATCAAAACTTGAGTTATGAGGTGAATTTCTGATTTTGGTCATCTGAAGTGCTTATCTCACAGTTATAAGCATTTCAGTCAAACCAGCATCACAAGTTGAATGTTTTGGTGAATTTGCGATTTTGGTCTTCTGATATGCTCATCCAACTGAAATAAGCACTTTAGTCAAAACAACATCAAAAATTGAGTCATTTGGTAAAGTTCAGATTTATGTCTACTGAAGTGCTTAACTCGGTGAAATAAACATTTTAATCCAACCTGCATCAAAAATTATGTTATTTGGCGAAGTTGAGAATTTTGCCTTCAGAATTGCTTATCTCAGTCAAATATGCATGTTACTCAAAACAACATCAAAAGTTGACTCATTTGGTGAAGTTCAGATTTTTGTCTTCTGAAGTGATTATCTCACTCGAATAAGCATGTTAGTTAAACAAACATCAAAACTTGAGTCATTTTGTGAAGTTCAGATTTTCGTCTTCTGAAGTGTTTAAATCGCTTAAATAAGCATTTTAAACCAAATAGCATCAAAAATTGAATCGTTTGGTGAAGTTGAGGTTTTACACTTCTGAGGTGCTGAACTCGCTGAAAGAAACATGTTCGTCAAAACAACATCAAAAGTTGAGTCACTGGGTGAAGTTGCGATTTTGATCTTCTGAAGTGCTTATCTCAATGAAATGAGCATGTCATTCAAACAACATGAAAAACTAACTCATTTGGTGGAGTTGAGCTATTGGTCTTCTGATGTGCTCAACTCCCTGAAATAAGCATTTTGGTCCAACCAGATTCAAACATCAAGTCAATTGGTGAAGTTCAGATTTTTGGCTTCTGAGGTGCTTCTATCGCTGAAATAAGCATGTTACTCAAACCAGCATCAAAAGTTAGGTCATTTGGTGAAGTTGATGTTTTAGTCTTCTGATATGCTTAACTCGCTGAAATAAGCATTTTAATTTCACCAGCATCGTAAATTAAGTCAAATGGTGAAGTTGAGGTTTTTGCCTTCTGACGTCCTTAAATCGCTCGAATAAGCATGTTCGTCAAAACAAAGTCAACAGTTGAGTCATTTGGTGAAGTTGAGATTTTTGACGTCTGAAATGCTTATCTCACTGAAATAAGCATGTTAATCAAATCAGTATCAAAAGTTGAGTCTTTTGCTGAAGTTGAGTATTGGTCGTCCGATGTGCTTATCTGAGTGAAATAAGCGTGTTAGTCAAAACAGCATCAATAATTAAGTCTTGTGGTGATGTTGAGATTTTTGACTTCTGAACTGCTTATCTGACTCAAATAAGCATTTAGTCTAACCAGCATCAAAACTTGAGTCATTTGGTGAAGTTCAGATTTTGTTCTTCTGAACTGCTTATCTGAGTGAAATAAGCATGCTCGTCAAAACAGCATAAGAAAAAGTCATTTGTTGAAGTTGAGATTTTTGAATTCTGAAATGCTTATCTCACAAAAATAAGCATTTTAGTCAAACCAGAATCAAAAGTTGAGTGTTTTGGTGAAGTTGCGATTTTGGTCTTCTGATATGCTTATCTAACTGAAAGAAGCACGTTAGTCAAAACAACATCAAAAATTGAGTCGTATTTGGTAAAGTAGAGATTTATATCTACTGAAGTGCTTAACTCGCTGAAATAAGCATTTTTACGCAACCTGCATCAAAAATTAAGTCATTTGGTGAAGGGTGAGATTTTTGCCTTCAGAAGTGCTTATCTCACTCAAATATGCATGTTACTCAAAACAACATCAAAATTTGAGTCATTTTGTGAAGTCGAGATTTTTCACTTCTGAAGTGCTTGTTTCAATGGCAGAAGCCTGTTAGTCAATCGAACATCAAAATTTGAGTCATTTAGTGATGTTCAAATTTTGGTCTTCTGCAGTGCTTATCTCACTGAAATTTTCATGTTAGTCAAAACAGCATAAAAAGTTGTGTCATTTGTTGAAGTTGAGATTTTGATCTTCTGAAGTGCTCAGTTCGCTGAAATGAGCATGTTAGTCAAACTAACATCAAAAATTGAGTCATTCGGTGAAGTTGAGCACGCACTGAGAGGATGCTGTACTTATGAAGAGTCAGTATTGAGGAAGTGCTCCATTGTCGGAGAGTCAGTATTGAGACAGTACAGCACTGCTGGAACGTCAACTTGAGGATTTGCTATGCTGAAGGAGGGTCAATAATGATGGAATTCTGCACTGTCAGAGGGTTAAAATTAAGGGAGAGCTACAGATTCAGAGGGTTAATGTTGATGGGGGTGTTGCATAAAGTGGTGATGGCTAAGTGGTAAGTCATGCTACACTATTGAAGGGTCAGCACTGCGAGAAAGCCACCCTCTCAGAGGGTCAATATTGAGGGAGAGCTTCACTGTCAGGATGTCAATAATAAGAGAGTGCTCCACCATCGATGTTCAATATTAAGTGAATGCTACACTGTCAGAGAGTCAATTATGAGTGGGTGCTGAAGTGTTGCAGAGTAAGTACGGAGGGAGTACTGCATTGTCATTGTCATCACTATCGGAAGGTCAATTGTCAGAGTGTCACTACTGAGGGAGCACTGCATGGTCAGAACAGTCAGCCATGATGGAGTGCTGCACTGTCGTAGGGTCAATATTAAGGGTGTGCTGCACTGTTCGACAGTCACTGATGAGCTAGTGATGCACTGTGTGGAATCAGTACTGAGGGAAACTGCCCTGTCAGAGGGTCAACAGTAAGAGTGTGCCAGCGGGTCAGTGCTGAGCAATTACAGCACTGAGAGACGGTCGGCACTCCCTCAGTCCTGACTCTCCGACAGATTAACTACTCCCTCAGATTCGGTCCTGCCTCAGAACTGACCATCTGGCAACGAGGTAGCAACTCAGAACTGACCCTCTGGCCATTATGACCTCTCACAACATTGACATTTTAATCATGAGGGTCTTCCTTTAATCATGGGGATGTTCAGCACTTCCTCAGTACTACTGTCCCCCTGACAGTGTTGCATCACCTCACAACTGACCATATTAAAATGAGACATCATCTCAATTTGATCCTTTGACAATTATGCACTCCCTCAGCACTGACGCTCTGACAAAAAGGCACTCCATCAGTAGTGACCCTTTGATAGCGCTGCAGTACCTCAGTACTGATCCTCTAATTGTGCGACATTCCCTCAATTCTTATCCCATTACAATGAGGCACCGCATTAGTATGGCCCTCTGACAAAGTAACACAGACAGAGAGCTGACCTATTGATAATGAAGATCATGCTGACCCTCAGAGTGCTGCTCCACCACAGGACTGACACTCTAATCCTGCAGCACTGTTTCAATTCAGACCCCTTTACAAGGAGGCATCAGCTCAGTATTGACCCTCTGGCAATTATGTACGCCACAGATCTGACACTCTGACAGTGCTACAAAACCTCAGTCCTGGCCCTCTGATCTTGAGGCACTCACTCAATTCTGACCCTGTTACATTGACAGTGCAGTTCTTCCTCATTGTTGACCCTGTCGCAGTGCAGAATTCACTAACACTGACCCACTCACAGTGCGGCATACCTTTAATACTGAACGTCTGACAGTTCTACGGGGAGCTGACTCTGACAGTGCAGCATTCTCTCAGTATTGACCCTCTGACAGTATTTTTGGGAGTGCTGCACTGTCAGACAGTCTGGACTGAGGAAAATCTGCACTGTCAGAGGGCAAATATTAATGGAGTACTCGGGTCAATTTTAATGGAGTTGTGCACTGTCACAAATTCAAAATTAAGAGAGTGCTGCACTGTCAGAGGGTAAATGATGAGAGAGTGCTGCGCTGTGGAACGCCTGTACTGAAAGGGAGCCGCCCTGTCAGAGGGTCTATATTAAAGGAGTGCTGCACTGTGAGGGTGTCAATATTAAGTAAATGCTCCAGTCTCAGAGGGTCAATTTGATGGGAGCATATCTCTCTGAAATTATCTTGTTGGAGGGTGAGTACTAAAGTAGTGCTGCTCCGTCCGAGGGTTCGTATAAAGGGAGTGATGCACTATCAGATGATCAGGGAGTGCTGAAGTGAGGGGGGGGTGGGGGTGGTGGTCAGCATTAAGCGGGTCAGCATTGAGGGTGTGGTGCATTGCGGGCGGTCACAGTGAGGATGGTCAGCACTGAGGGAGTGCTGCACAGAGTGGGGTCAGCACTGCGGTGGTCCTGCACTGAGGGGCGTCAGCACAGAGGCGGTCAGTATTGAGGGAGTGCTGCACTGAGGGGGTGCTGCACGGAGTGGGTGCTGCACGGAGGGAAGTCAGCAATGAGGGAGTGCTGCATTAAGTGCAGTCAGCACTGAGGGAGTGCTGCACTGCGGAGTGCTGCACTGAGGGGTGTCAGCAACGGGATGTGGTCAGCACTGAGTGGGGGTGCTCAGCAATGAGGGAATGGTGCACTGAGAAGGGTCAACACTGAGGGAGTGCTGCACTGAGGGGTTTCAGTCGTGAGGGATGCTGCACAGAGTGGTGTCAGGACTGCGGGAGCGCTGCACTGAGGGGTTTCAGTACTGAGGGATGTTGCACAGTTTGGTGTCAGGACTGAGGGAGTGCTGCATTGAGGGGATCAGTACTGAAGTGTGGTCAGCACTGAGGGGTGGGTCAGCAATGACGCGGGGTCAGCACAGAGGGATGTCAGTGCTGATTGAATGCTGCACTGAGGGAGTGCTGCAGTGAGGGAATGGTGCACTGAGAGAGTTCTGCACTGAGGGAGTGCTTCACTTACAAAGTGCTGCTCTGAGCGGGATCAGCACTGAGGGCCAGTCATCACTGAGGCAGTGCATTGTTAAGGCAGTGCATCGCTGAGGGAGCGCAGTGCTGAGGGAGCGCAGTGCTGAGGGAGCGCAGTGCTGAGGGAGCGCAGCGCTGATGGAGCGCAGTGTTGCGGGAGCGCAGTGTTGAGGGAGCGTGGTGCTGAGAAGGCTCAGCATTAAAGCAGGTCAGCACTGAGGGAGTGCTGCACTGAGGGCGGCCAGCACTGAAGGGAGGTCAGCACTGATGGGGTAAGTACTGAGGGAGTGCTGCACTGAGTGGTGACAGCCGTGAGGGTGCATTGCACTGTTGGAGGACCAGTGCTGTGAGACTGTCCGAAGTTCAGTTTTGAGGAAGTGGCACACTGAGTGGGGTCAGCACTGAGGGAGTGCTGCACTGATTGGGGTGGGGTCAGCACTGAGGGGATTCAGCATTGATTGGGGTCAGCACAGAGGGAGTGCTGCACAGAGGGGTGTCAGCAATGAGTGAGTGCGGTACAGAGGGGTCAGCACTAATGGAGTGCTGTACAGACGGCGGCCAGCATTTAAGGGAGGTCAGCACTGACTGGGTCAGTACTGAGGGAGTGTTACACTGAGGGATTGCTGCATTGAGGGGGCGTCAACACTGAGGGGGCGTCAGCACTGAGGGGATCATCACCAAGGGCGTGCTGCACTGAAGGAGTGATGCACTGAGGGAGCGCTGCACTGAGGGAGGGCTGCCCTGAGGTAGTGCTGGACAGAGTAGGGTCAGCACTTAGAGGGGTCAGCACTGTAGGTGGTCAGCACTGAAGCGAGGTCAGCACCGACGGGGTCAGTAGTGACGAAGTGGTGCACTAAGGGAGCACTGTACAGAGGGGAATCAGCACAGACGCCGGCCAGCACTGAAAGGAGGTCAGCACTGAGTGGGGTCAGAACGGAGGGAGTGCTGCATTGAGGGCGACCAGCAGTGAAGGGAGGATAGCACGGAGGGAGTGCTGCACTGAGGGAGTGCAGCACTGAGGGAGCGCTGCACGGAGGGAGCGCTGCACGGAGTGGGTGCTGCACTGAGGGGTGCTGCACTGAGGGAATGCTGCGCAGAGGGAGTGCTGCACTGAGGGGGGTCAGCACTGATGAGGGTCACACTGAGGGGCTTCAGCACTGATGGGGGATCAGCACCGAGGGGGGTTCAGCACTGGGAGGGGTCAGCACTGAGGGAGTGCTGCACAGAGCGGCGTCAGCACTGAGGGAGTGCTTCACTGAGCGGTGTCAGCACTGATGGTGTCCAGCACTGATGGGGGGTCAGTAATGAGGGAGCTCAGCACTCAGGGAAGTCAGCACTGAGAGAGGTCAGCACTGAGGGGAGTAAGCACTGAGAAAATTCTGCACTGATGGGGTGCTGCACTGAAGGAGTGCTGCACTGCAGGAGTGCTGCACTGCGAAAATGCTGCACTGAGCGTGTGCTGTACTGAGTGAGGTCAGCACTGGGGGGTCAGCACTGAGGGACTGCTGCACAAATGTGGGTCAACACTGAGGGAATGCTGCACTGATGGGGAGTCAGCACTGAGGGAGTGCTGCTCTGAGGGGCTGCTGCACTGAAGGGGGTCAGCAAAGACGGAGTGCTGCACTGAGGGCGGCCAGCACGGAAAGGAGGTTAGCACTGAGGGAGTGCTGCACTGAGGGAGTGCTACACTGAGTCGGGTCAGCACTGAGGGAGTGCTGCACAGAGCGGGGTCAGCACTGAGGGAGTGCTGCACAGAGCGGAGTCAGCATTGAAAGAGGGTTGCACTGAGGGGTGTCAGCACTGATGGGGGGTCAGTACTGATGGGGGTCAGCACTGAGAGAGTGCTGCACTGCGGGAGTGCTGCATTGAGTGGGTGCTGCACTGATGGGGCATCAGCACTGAGGGGTGTCAGCACTGAGGGGTGTCAGCACTGAGGGGTGTCAGCACTGAGGGTTGTCTGCACTGTCGGAGTGCTGCACTGTCGGAGTGCTGCACTGACGGAGGTCATCAATGCGGGGGGCGGGCAGCATTGAGTGGGGTTCTGCACTGAGGGAGTGCTGCACTGAGGGAGTGCTGCACTGAGCGGGGTCAGCACTGAAGCAGGTCAGCACTGAGGGAGTGCAGCACTGAGGGTGGCTCGCACTGAAGGGAGGTCAGAACTGACGGTTAGGTACTGAGGGAGTGCTGCACAGTGGTGGGTCAACACTGAGGAAGTGTTGCACAGAGTGGGGTCAGCACTGAGGGGGGTCAGCACTGAAGAGGATCAGCACAGAGGGAGTGCTGCACTGAGGGCGTCCAGCACTGAGGGGAGGTCAGCACTGACGGGGTAAGTACTGAGGCAGAGCTGCACTGAGTGAGGTCAGCACTGAGGGAATGCTGCAATGAAGGGCTGCTGCAATGAGGGGAGTCAGCACTATGGGAGTGCTTCACTGAGGGGTGCCAGCTGTG
>NW_025971200.1:0-839 GCF_021869965.1 Rhincodon typus | reverse complement strand
GGGGTCAGCACTGAGGGAATGCTGCACTGAGTGAGGTCAGAATTGGAGCGGCTCAGCACTGAGGGAGTGCTGCACTGAAGGCGGCCAGCACTGAAGGGAGATTAACACTGACGGGGTCAGTAATGAGGGAGTGCTGCTCTGAGGGGAGGTCAGCACTGAAAAAGGTCAGCACTGAGAGAGTGCTGCACTGAGGGGCGTCAGCACTGATGGAGTGATTCACTGAGTGGTGACAACCGTGAGGGTGCATTGCACTGTTGGAGGGACAGTGCTGTGACACTGTCCGAAGATCAGTATTGAGGAAGTAGCACACTGAGCGGGGTCAGGACTGAGGGCAGTCAGCACTGAGGGTGGTCAGCACTGAAGGGAAGTCAGCACTGAAGTGAAGTCAGCACTGTCGGGGACAGAAATGAGGAAGTGCTGCACTGAGAAGGGTCAGCAATGCGGCGAATCAGCACTGAGTTTGGTCAGCACTGAGGGGCGTCAGCACTGAGGGAGTGTTGCAGAGACGGTGAACAGCCCTAAAGTAGTGTTGTACAGAATGGGGTCAGCACTCAGAAGGGTCAGCACTGATGGTGGTCAGCACTCAAGAGTGGTCAGCACTCATGGGGTGGGTACTGAGGGAGTGCTACACTGAGGGGTGTCAGCACTGAGGGAGTGTACAGAGCGGGGGGGTGTCAGAATTGAGGTACTGCTGGAAAGAGTGGGGTCAGCACTTCGAGGGGTCAGCACTGAAGGCGGTCAGCACTGAAGGGAGGTCAGCACTTACGGGAGGTCAGCACTGACGGGGTCAGTAGTGAGGAAGTGGTGCACTGAGGGAGTGCTGTACAGAGGGGGATCAG
>NW_025971199.1:0-10979 GCF_021869965.1 Rhincodon typus | reverse complement strand
CTAGGCTCGAAACGTCAGCCTTCCTGCTCCTATGATGCTGCTTGGCCTGCTGTGTTCATCCAGCTCTACACCTTGTTATCTCAGATTTTCCAGCATCTGCAGTTCCTACTATCTCTGTCCTGGAGCTGAGATGACTGACCTCCAACAACCACGACCATCTTCCTATGTGTCAGGTATGACACTAACCATTGGAGAGGTTTCCCCAATACCCATTGATGCCAGTTTTCTGGGGCTCTGTGATGTCACACTCAATCAAATACAGCCTTGATGTCAAGGGCTGTCAATCTCACCTCTCTTCACCTCTGGAATTCAGCTCTTTTGTTCATGTTTGAACCAAGGCTGCAATGAGATCAGGAGCTGAGTGGCCCTAGTGGAACCCAAACTGGGCATCATTGAGCAGGTTATTGCTGAGGACATATTGCTTGATAGCAACGTTGATGACACCATCCATCACTTTCTGTTGGTCGACAGTAGACTGATGGGGCAGTAATTGGCTGGGTTGGATTGGTCCTGCTTTTTACATATAGGACACACTTGGGCAATTTTCCACATCGTCGGGTAGATGCCAGTGTTGTAACTGGACTTGGCTAAGGGAGTGGCAAGTTCTGAAGCACAAGTCTTCAGTAGTATTGCCGGACTGATGTCAGGGCTCACAGCCTTTGCAGTATCCAGTGTTTCCAAACGTTTCATTTCACATGGAGTGAACTGAACTGGCTGAAGAATGGTATCTGTAATGCTGGGGACCACTGGAGGAGGCCGGGGTGGATCATCCACTAGGTATTTCTGGTTGAAGACTGCTGCAAAAGTTTCAGTCTTATCTTTCCTACTGATGTTCTGGGCTCTTCCATCATTGAGGATGGGGATATTTCTGGAGCCTCCTCCAGTGAGTTGGTTAATCATCCACCAACATTCACGGCTGGACTGCAGAGCTCAGATCTGATCTACAGGGTGTGGGATCACTTAGTACTATCACTTACTGCTTAGGTTGTTTGGCATGCTAGTAGTCCTGTTTACTGGCTTCACCAGGTCGTCACCTCATCGTCAGGTACGGCCTGATGCGGCTCCTGGCATGCCCTCCTGCATTCTCCATTGAGCCAGGTTTGATGGTAATGGTTGTGTAGAGGATATGCCAGGCTATGAGGTTACAGATTGTGCTGGTGTACAGTTCTGCTGCTGTTGATGGCTGGCAGCACCTCACAGATGCCCAGTCTTGAGTTGCTAGATCTGTTCAAAGTCTGTCCCATTTAGTATAGTGATAGTATCTCACAACACAATGGAGGTTATTCTCAATGCGAAGACAAGACTTTGAGCAACTCCCTACCAACTGTAGACCAGTGTGCTGCCACCTCTGCTAGGCCTATCCTGCCGGTGAGACAGGACATAACCAGAAATAGTGATGGTGGTGTCTGCGACATTGTCTGTAATGTATGATTCCATGAGTATGGCTATGTCAGGCTTAGACAGCTCTCCCAAATTTTGGCACTAGCCCCTAGATGTCAGCGAGGAGGACTTTGCAGAGTCAGCAGGGCTGTTTCTGCCATTGTATCTTTTGGTGCCTAGGTTGATGCCTGGTGATCTGTCTGGCTTCATTTGAGACTCTGTGGTGGTTGTTAAAACTAAATGGTTTGCTAGGCCATTTCAGAGGGCAAGTGAAAGTCAACCACATTGCTGTGGGTCTGGAGTCACATGTAGGCCAGACCAGATCAGGATGGCCAATTTCCTTACCTGAAGGACATTAGTGGGCCAGATGGGTTTTTTCTGACAATCAACAAGGGTTTCATGGTCATCAGTAGATTCTGAATTCTGCATTTCTTTTCCAGAATTTGATAAGATTATTTGTACTCAAAATCTTGATGCTGGAACAACAAAATATTGCACTTACCTGGAAAGCTTAGCAAAATGGGATCTGTGCTCAATGTGAAGGTGTAATATATTTTGCTTTATTTAGATAGAAAGTGTGCAGGGATTTGGAGACTAGCACCAAGTAACATAACTGGTGTAGACATGATAGACTAAATGATCTTAAATCTGCTCCATAACAATTCTGTGACAGACAAACGTCTTTCCTTTGGGCAAATCTGTTGTCTTTGCTTAGTCTGTTCAATATTTGACTCCAACTACACAGCAACATGGTTGACTCTCAACTGCCCTTGGAAATGTTCAGTTCTAGAACAACTAGGGATTGGTGACAAATGCTCATATAGCCAATATGCCAATGATTTCAACATTCCCTGAAAAAAGTAGAGAAAATAAACCTAATATTAGCAACAATAGCAAAACTAAGCAAGATTGGGCACTCATTTTCCAATGGTAGAAAATGTTGCATTAGGATTACAAAAATCTAGCATACAAGCTTGGCAGTCAATAGGAACGCAATGGAATGAATATAAACAAAGGGAAATATTACTAGAACTATACATAGGGCACTGGTTAGACCACACCTGGAATATTACGCACATATTTAGTCTCATCATCTAAAGGATACACTGGCATTACAAGTAGTCCAATAAAGTTCACTTGGTTGATCCTGAGAATGCAGGAATTTTCTTACAATGAGGTACAATTCTTGGACCTGTACTCATTGAAGTTTAGAATAATAAGAAGTGATCTTAGGGCACAAGATTCTTAGGGGACTTGACAGGGTAAATGTAGAGAGACTGTTTTCCCATTGTGGGACAGCCTTGGAGCAAAGGGCGTAATCTCAAAATACAGGGTCACCCAATTGGGACAGAGAGAAGAGGAGTAATTTCTTCTTGGAGTAGTGAATCTATATAATTCTTTACCAATGAGGGTTGCAGACTTTGGGTCATTAAATATATTCAAGGCAGGTTTCAAATTATTCAGAGAGTACAGGATTAATTGGGGAAAAAAGCAGGAAAAGGAGTTGAGGATTATGAAAACAGCCATGACATCACTGAATGGCAGCACAGATTTGATGTGCTATAAGGCCTACTTCAGCTCCTACGTCTTATGGTCTTGTTACATGGCAATTATACTTGTGATATACACAATTTTAATTTAATCTTACTGATGGCATCATTTTGTTCAGCTAATTGTCAAAAAAAAACAAAATCTACCGCATATAGATATCTCTGGTTTACTCTGTTAATCTATGAAGAGTGGTGTGGGTTTTAGAAGGCTGATACTGCAATTTGTCTACTTAGGTACTTCAGGGAAATAAAAAACCTTTGAAAAACTACAACATACTAAATACAATGAAAAATCTGCCTCATTTTTCCGAATGGTGAGCCATTAGCAAAAATTAAATTCACAAACCAAGAACACTATCATCTTGTTTCTTTACGTCATCACCAACATCCCTACCCATCATCCCTTCTTGATTGCTTTCGATATGTACCATTTCAGGATTAGAAAAAAAAAATTAAATTTCACGAAACTGAACAGGCAGCTTTTATTAAAAAAAATACAACTGAGGACTTAACAAGCTGAGTTTTCAAAGAATTTAGTTTCCCTTTCACATTTTAACCATCAATGCCACAAGAAATTCACTCGTGCACTAGTATTTATAAATTTCAGAAAGATTTTAAGTTGCCAGGGCTAATTACGCGTATTAACACCTTTGTCGAGTATCTGCACCCCTAACCTTGGGTTGCAGAGGAAAAACTTCTGGCCTGGAAAAGCAGCAACAGCCTATATATTGTTCTCCGTAGGTGAAGTTTTCTTTCAAAGCTATGGAGCAGAACTTACATGTCAGCAAGACTTCTGGAATGATTTTTAAATAAAAAAGGAGAAAAACCTATTACTAGCCAGCCAACCAAACATCCCTACAAAAGCTATTCCAAGCTACTAACATTATGGACTCCATCTTTAAAAACTGGTATCTCTCAGTGATTTTCTATTGCACTTAAATTATCAGTCAAATAATCTTGATCCTCTCTCTCCATGTATATTTACATGCACAAGCGCTGCAAAGTATTCACTCTCCTCTTTCTCCACCAATTGCACCCTAACTCAACCCACTAGCCCTGACATGACGAGAAACTTTCAGGTTCAACTAAAACAATAATTCTTCAGAGTCTATAGGTGTGAGGCTGAAAAAGCACAGCAGGTCAGGCAGCATCAGAGGAGCAGGAAAGTCAACTTTTCGGGGGAAGGGAGCTCAGAAATAAGTTGGGGGGGCGGGGGTGTGGTTGCTGGTGGAAGGGTAGGAGAGATTGTGATAGATGGATGCAGGGAGGGGGTTATTGTGATTGGTCTGAGGGAAGGGTGGAGCAGATAGGGGAGTAGGAAGATGGACAGCTTAGGTCAGGTCAGGAGAGGGAAGGCTGGACATGGGATAAGGCTGAGAGTGGAGGGATTTTGAAGCTGGTGAAGTCAATGTTAAGGCCCTTGGGCTGTAAGCTTCCGAGGCAAAAATATCAGGATGGGCATCATGTCATGAGATGGCAACCAGTAGGTCGGGTTGGTTGATGCATGCAGAGTGCAGATGCTCCATGAACCAGTAACCAAGTCTGCATTTGGTCTCCCTGATATAGAGGAAACCACATTGGGAGCAATAGATAAGGTTGGATGAAGTGCAGGTGAATCTCTGCTGGATCTGGAAGGATTGTTTGGGGCCTTGGACGGAAGTGAGAGGTGTAGGGGCAAGTGTTGCACCTCTTGCGGTTGCAGGGAAAGGTACTGGGTGTGGTGGAGAAATTGGTGCAGAGTATACAGCTGATATGGGCGTATGGAATGAACAGTCCCTGCGGAAAGCAGACAGTGCATTGATTTGATTTTGATTTTATTGTCACATGTACCAAAATACAGTGAAAAGCTTTGTTTACAAATGGTATAGGCAGATCAAAGCAAACAAAGGATATACAGACCAAAAAGAATAATGTATTGGATTTGGAGGTTGGTGGGGTGGTACGCGAGGACTAAGGGGACTCTATCCTTATTGCTGTTGGAGGGGGTGGAAGCGATTTGGGGGCAGAAGTGCAGGAAATGGAAGAGATGTGGTTGAGGGCATCCTTAATTATAGAGAAGGGGAAATTACAGTCCCTAAAGTAGGAGGATATCTGGGATGTCCTGGAGTAGAATGCCTCATCCTGGGAGCAGATGCAGCAGAGGTGGAAGAATTGGGAGTATGAAATAGCATTTTTGCAGGAGGGTGGGTGAGAGGAGGTTTGTCGAGGTAGTTGTGGGAGTCAGTAGGTTTGAACCTGATGTTGGTGGTGAATCAGTTTCCGGAGATGAATACAGAGAGGTCCAGGAAGGCGAGGGAGGTGTCAGAAATAGTCCAGGTAAATTTGAGGGTGGGGCGGAAGGTGTTGGCAAAGTCGACAAACTGCTCAAGCTCCTCGTGGGAGCACAAGGCCACACCAACACAGCCTCCAATAATTCTTCAGAACTGATGTCAAACGAAACAATTATTCCTAACCCCAACTGCAGCAAATTCCAAGATCTGGGCATTTAATAGTGAAAACGTTACTGTGCCCCTATAATTGCAATTTTCATTTTAGAGAACAATTTTAAATTCATAAAGAGAAGTCTCAACACAGCCTAACTTGACATAATAACTGTATTATAGAGAGAGTGTTATTTTTTCCTGTTTCTGAGGAACACCAAGTGAATGCCACATAGAGTATAAATGTATCAATTTAAATAAATATAATAGTCATTCTGTTTCAATTTAAAGGAAAGAAATGTAAATTTGTTTAGTTCCAAGCACTGTTTTCTGAAGCAATTTGGTCAAACTCCTGTCTCCTTGTAGCCTTCAAAAGAGGCAGGCACACAGTCTGAGCAGATCTGTCCAAGACGATGAAAAAAGGAAAAGAACCACTGTACAAGAATAATAATTACCTCAAACCAAAAAAAAAAAAAAAATTGCTGGAGAAACTCATCAGGTCTGGCAGTATCTGTGAAGAAAAAGTTGAGTTGTTTCAGGTCGAGTGATCCTTCATCAGAACAATAGGTCAGAATTAATCATTACATTAGTTGCAAGTAATTGCTTACACACTAAAAGTACTAGAAAATGTATGTCACTGCTCTTGTTGGGATTTTAAAAAAAAACCTGTTAAACTAAGACTTATGATTTAAGGCAAAAATCTAATACCATGTAGTTCCACCGTCAGAAGAAGAATTAGCTGAATATAAAAGAGGCAAAAAAAAAACTAGTTGAAAATGACCACAAAACTCCTATTCATCAACTGAACACAATACAAATTTGAGCAAGACACTGTTTTTTGTTTTAGGTCTCCAACATCTACAAAGTGCTGGAGAAACTCAACAAATCTGGCAGCATCTGTGGAGAGAAACAGAGTTATTGTTGAATTCAATGACTCTTCTTTGGAACAATTAAGTTTGTGTAGACATCTGTGGAAGTAAACAAGAAGTTAGGGTTTCATGATGAAAGTAACCTGAAAAACAGCTAATTGCACTAATTCTATAAAATAATCGCAAACAAAATCTGCTCAAGCGCAAACCTTATTTTCAACATATACATTACAAATCAATGTTAATTGTAAAGATTAACACCTCAAAAAAAAATTGAGGAGCAATTCAATGTTTAGCATGCGGAAGCAGAATGCTGCTTTCTGGGAATAGTGTAAGAGAGCTTCACTTCAGATATTTTTCCAAAATACAATGTGTACAGCTACGCTTTAAAGACTTCTGAATAAATACAGCTAAAAAGTGATATAGTCAGATAAAAATTTTCAAAAAAAAGGCAAAAAAAAAAACTTGAGCTGAATGTTCTTACATTTCAACAAATAAGAAATCCACAAGTGCTCCATCACAAATGCCCAAACCTAGCTCGAAATTTTGCATTGAATTATTCATATTTTGTTTATCAAGAAAAGCTCAATTAACCACCTGTCCAACTCTGATGCAAGTTGTTGTGGGTAAGTCACTGCAGGTTACCTTTGATTTGACTATTTATTAAGAAATCTCAAAGTAGTACTGAAACAATGATTTAAACTTTGTTCCAAGTAGCAACCAAAACAAGTTAAGCCTCACAACTCAATTTGGCCATTACTCAATTAATGGTTGAATTCAACTATGATTCTAACCAATACTGTCCGTCACTGGAAGCGTCTAGGGTGTGACAGCTGTGCAGCGTTGTTCTTCGCATTTCTGCTGAAGATTCCTGGAGTTGAATCCTTAAATAATTTCCTCTCTTTCAAGTTTGTGGTGTGACATCATTGATGATCCTTTAGATTCTTTCATCCCCAACATTGATTATACTTCTAGAATCTTCACATCTGTAGCTTGCCTTCTCATCAAAAGCAGTTCCTCTGTTCCATTTTACATTCGGTATGAACTGACTGTTTGAAACAGCCTGTCCTACAATTCACCCATCGACTTCTGGAGATTCCTTCTACAGGCAGTCTTGCTTGCCCATTTGTCACGGGGCAGCAAGTTACCAAGCACTGTTACCTCCTCTCTTCCAGGAAACAACTTGTTTATGTTATGTTGCTTTGATTCCCTCCCAGGGATAGTAAATTAGCATTTTGCGTATAATTTCTTTACAGCAGTTTTTTCCTTGTACATTCATCTCAGGAAACAATTTATTCTAGAAAGAGCTATGGCTGATTCTTTCAATCCATGAAGTTATTAAAGTTTTGAAGTTTACATTGTGTCCTTCTCCTCCGAAACTAATTGTCACAAAATCTCTGTGAAACAAAGATTTCCAAGGTGTATTATCTTCTAATCTTTCAACAAATGAACAGTTCAACATTTGTGTTTTTGCTATCACCAATTTCAAAACCCGAATCACACTTTTCTTCGTAAAATTTTGAACTTTTGAGTCCGAGAGCGGACTTATTAATCCTTTACATGGCGTGCAATGACTACCAATCCAGAAAGCCGACACTAAAAGAAAGAAAGCAGGCAGGAGTAAGCATGATTAATTAATGTAAATATGATTCTTACTTAAAAGAAGAAAAATCAGTGATGGTGTTAATTTTGAAGTACAGCTTTTTTTCTGATAAGTAATTATGCAGTTACAATCAAACTTGATTGATTTAGGTTACATGCATCACGGTTTGCAGAAATTGAATGCTCACAACCTGCAAGATTTCAAACAAACATTCAAAACCACTATCCACCTGGATTTTAGCCTGGCAATGACGGCAGAATAGTCAGTGTTTATTGTCATTATTCAACGTAACTGACAGCAACTGCTTACATCTGCACATGCAGAATAATACATAAAATTTAGAAGCTGCTGTCAACGATTCTTCAAAAGGCGAGAACCCCTCCTTCCACACATTCAAAGAATGCAATCAATGTGACTTAATTGAACCAGCAAGAACTGCCACTTCTATCAGTAGCTCAGTAAAAATCAATAAGAAAGTTAATTTTGTTGAATAAACTGTAAACTGGGCTTTTAATAGTGCACGGAGTTCATAGCTTTAGGTAAGTGCTCTCACTGGCCTTAAACTTCAGAAATATTGGAGTATTGCTGACAAAAACATTACGTCAAATCTTGTCATCTTGCACTCATTAGGACATTTCACAAGAATATCAAAAGGAAATATGTTTACACTGTCGGAAGAGCATATGGATTGATAGAGGCATTGCTATGGGAAATGCAGTTAGGTGATGGTTAACTGCCAAGTTTTGTTTTAAAATTAAAATTAAAAAAAAAAAAGCAATACTGAAACAGTCCATGCCCATACATCTACCATAAAAAAAGTGCTCGGTAACAGCACTACAGATCAAGCCCAAAGGACATAGCTGCTAGACTCAGTCTGTGGCAGGTAGTGAGGGAATCACTAAGAGGAAAAACACACTTGACCACTCTGCCTGCACAGATGCATTTGCTCATGTCAATATTATAAGAGTGACCTTGGGGAGACAAAGTCCCACCTGCACATTGAGAATATCTTGCATAATGCGTGCTTCTACTACCATGCAAATGAGACAGACTACGAAAAGATCTACCAATTCAAGACTGGACATCCAAGAAGTGCAGCAGAATCGTACTCCACCATAATCTGTAACTTCATGACATGGCATATTGCACCTACTACCATCAAGCCAGAGAATCAATCCTGATTCAAAGAAGCATGCAGGACAGCATAACATGAGCAACACCAGCCAGGCATATGTAAATATGTCAGCCTGATGAAATAACAAAATAGAACTATTTGCTTGCTAAACAGCATTAGCAGTAAGCAACAGACAGAGCAGTCTTGCCACCGTCCAGTTGTGAAAAGGTGATGGACCATTAATCAGCTCAGTGAGGAAGCTCCATAAAATATCTTCATCTGCAATGGGGTGGGGGAGCCAAACACATCAGTGCAAAAGACAACGTTGAAGCATTTGCAAAAAATCTTCAGTCAAATGAATGAACAATCTCAGCCTTCTCCAGAGTTTCCCAACATCGCAGATGCCAGTCTTCAGCCAAGTTTGATTTATTTCACATGACAATCAAGAAAAAAAGTGGAGGCATTGGATACTGACAAGGCTGGGTCCCTGACAACATCCTGAAAATCGTATTTAAGGCTTGTGCTCCAGAACTTGCCATACTCCAAGCCAAATGTTCTAATACAGTTACAACACTGGCACCTACGTGACAAATGTGGAAAATAGCCCAGATATGCCCTGTATACGAAAAAAAAAGGACAAATCCAAACCAGCCAATAAATCACTCCAGTCTACTCTCCATCACCAATGAAGTGAAGGAGGATGTCATCAAGTAGCACTTGTTTAGCAATAGCCTGCTCATTAATGACCCATTTGGGTTCCACCAAGGCCACTCAGTTCTTGACCTCATTATAGCCTAGGTTCAAACTTTGATAAAAACAGCCAAATTCCAAAGGGTTTGTGAGAAAGTGACGTGACATCAAGGTCGCATTTGACTTACTGTAGCATTGAGCAGTTCCAAAGTGGCATCAATGGGAATCAGGTTGGAGTCATATCTGGCAAAAAAAGGATGATGATCGAGGTCAGTCATCTCAGCAAAAGTTCCTCAGAGGGGTGCCTTAGGCCCAAATGATCTTCAGCTGCTTCTTCAGTGACCTTTCTCCATCATAAAAGGTCAGAATTGGGGATGTCAGTCAACGATTTCAGTGTTCAGCAGCATTTGTGACACCCAATTCCTAAAAACTCACCCAACAGGGCCCTTGGGGGTTAGCACTGACCAGAAACTGTACAGGACTAGAAGTAATTAGTGGCTATGAATCCCCCAAGAGAGTAACTCATTCTTGGACTTCCTAAAGGCTATCCACCATTTACCTGGCACAAGTCAGGAGTACAATGAAATTCTCCCCACTCGCTCCAATGTTCAAAAACATGGGCACCATCTTGGACAAAGCAACCCGATAGGTTGGCACCACATCCACAAAAATCTATGCCCACCACCACTGACACTCAGTAGCAGCAGCAGAGTATACCATCTAAAAAGGTGCAAAGATCCCAGACAGCAACTTCCAAACCTGCAACACTTCCATCTTGAAGGTCAAGGGCAGCAGATACATGGACACAACCACACAAGTTCCCTTCCAAGCCACTCACCATCCTGCCTTGGAATTATACCATTGCTTCAGTGGTACTGGCTCAAAATCATGGAACTCCCTCCTCAATGTCATTGTGGGTCTACCTACAGTACATGGACTGCAGCAGATTAAAAAGGCAGCTCACCACTACCTTCAAGCACCACTTGGGGTAGCAATAAATGGCCCAGCCAATGACACTAGCATCCCGTGATTTTTTTTGAAAAACGAGTGAATCTAACCATCGCCCTTTGACATTCAATGCCACTGCCATCACAGAATTTTCCACTATCAATATGCTGGAGTTAGCATTGATCAGAAACTGAACAGGACTAGCCTATAAACAGTGCTATCACAGCAGGTTAGAGGTTAGGAAGCCTGCAGCAAATAAATCACCCCCTAACTTCCCAAAACATCCACACAGAGATAGCAGGAACTGCCGATGCTGGAGTCTGAGATAATAAAATGTAGAGCTGGATGAACACAGTACGCCACACAGCATCAGAGGAGCAGGAAAGCTGACGTTTCGGGTCTGGA